>NW_027314457.1:0-14791 GCF_040954645.1 Diabrotica undecimpunctata | reverse complement strand
ACGCGCTATCTCAGAGTGTTCGTCTCTTCTTTTGAGGAATCCCAAGTTTTGCTTTCATTTCTTGTCAAAATCTTTCCATCTTCTTTTGTTGGGCTCGTCTCTTCTTTTGAGGAATCCCAAGTTTTGCTTTCATTTCTTGTCAAAATCTTTCGATCTTCTTTTGTTGGGCTCGTCTCTTCTTTTGAGGAATCCCAAGTTTTGCTTTCATTTCTTGTCAAAATCTTTCCATCTTCTTTTGTTGGGTTCGTCTCTTCTTTTGAGGAATCCCAAGTTTTGCTTTCATTTCTTGTCAAAATCTTTCCATCTTCTTTTGTTGGGCTCGTCTCTTCTTTTGAGGAATCCCAAGTTTTGCTTTCATTTCTTGTCAAAATCTTTCCATCTTCTTTTGTTGGGCTCGTCTCTTCTTTTGAGGAATCCCAAGTTTTGCTTTCATTTCTTGTCAAAATCTTTCCATCTTCTTTTGTTGGGCTCGTCTCTTCTTTTGAGGAATCCCAAGTTTTGCTTTCATTTCTTGTCAAAATCTTTCCATCTTCTTTTGTTGGGCTCGTCTCTTCTTTTGAGGAATCCCAAGTTTTGCTTTCATTTCTTGTCAAAATCTTTCCATCTTCTTCTCCTGAGCTCGTCTCATCTTTTGAGGAATCTCAGGTTTTTTTTTCTTTGATCTTTTTCTGACCTTTTCCCCTCTTTCTTCCTTTTTCTTTCTTCGTCACCAGGTTCATTTCCACCGTTTGTTCTTTCTCTGATTCGTCCGTAATTTGTTTCTCTTGTTCCTTATCCTGTTCTTCTTCTTTTTCCTTTGTTATTTTCATCGTATTGGTTTTGAAGTCGATCACTACATGTTTTTCCGTTAATTCGTCAACGCCTACAATCATGTCATGTGACATATTCGGCATTATTACACATTGAAGTGCATACATATTTTTTTTTAATCGCACCATTACTCGTATACCTTCATTTATTGTTGCCAATGTCCGTTTATTTGCTCCCACTAAATTCACCCTAGGTATTTTATAAATTAGACTTGTTAAATTTACTTCTTCGATTAATTTTCTGTTGACCAGTGTTATTTCAGAGCCTGTGTCTATCATAATTTTAATTGGTTTCTCATTTATAAATCCATCCACAAATTTTAAATTAACTCCATTTCTCTTTTCATTGTTTCCTGCCAGTTTAATAAATTCCTTGGGGTGACAAAAAATTCCTGTTTGTTTCTTCGTTTTTAGTGAGCGCTTTCTTGAAAACACGCCTGTTGTTCTTCTGTGTTTTCTCTCCCGTCATCTTCTCTCTCATATTCATTTTCTTCTCTTTGCATATTATTTATTTCTCTTCTGTTCTCTTTTGGTCTATCATTCCCGTATCGGTTACCGCGAGATTCCTGTTCATTCCGTGGGTTATTGTATCTGTTTCCTTGGTATGGGCGGTTATTTCTACTCTGATTTTCCCGATCCCTGTTTTCATTCCATCTCTGGGTTCTGGGTTCATAATTCTCTCTTCCGTTCGGTCTATTTTCATATCCCCGTCTAGGTATGAATTCTCGTCTTGTATAATCTCTTCTAAAATTTTGACCTCTATCTCTATATTCTTGGTTTTCTGTTTGTCTATAATTTTCTTGCGGTCTTCTTTCTCTTCTTTCATGCCTACGTGATTCTCTCATTTGCAAAAATTGACATAAGCTGTCAATGTCCTTGTAATTTTGGAGATTTATGTGGTCTTCCAAGGTTTCTTCAAAATGTCGCGATATCAACTCTACCAATTGTTCTGATGAATAATTATATTGCAAATGTTTTGCATTATTATAGAGTTGTAATGCGTACATCTTTTCTGATACGCCCATCCTCTCATGGTATTTTCCATTTTGTAACTCTTTATTTACTTGTAGTTGCTGGATTTTTCCCCAGAAATAATTTAAGAATCTTCTCTCAAAATCTTGCCAATTGTCCAATTCTTCTTCCTTGCTGACAAACCAAAGATTTGCCTCTTCTTTGAGATGGTTTCTGATGGTTTCCTTTGCTGTTGCAAACGGTCCTATGTATTTGACTTTTTCCTTTAGGTTATTTATAAAAGGCACTGGGTGTATTTTCCTTATATCCCCGCCAAATCGTACTTTTACGTCTTCTGTGCTATGTACGATGACTTCCTTTCTTTCTACTCCTCTTATCTCCATCTCTGCAATTTGTTTAAATCTCCTTTCCGTTTCTTTCCGGTCTTCTTGTAGCGCATTTTCAAATTTTATTTCTAATTCCTCCAAATTATCTTTAATTCTCATTTCTTGTTCTTTCATATTATTTTTAATTTCATTAATCTCTTCTATTTGTTGTATCAGTTCTTTCTATATCCCCTCAACACATCCTTTAATTTCCTGTTCATAGTTTTCCAGACGCTGCTCTATATTGCTCATTGTTTGTTTTGTTTCCCGTTGGTTTTCTTCCATTGTTTGTTTTGTTTCATCCATTATGTGTTTTGTTTCCAGTTGATTTTTATCCATTTTTTGTGACGATTCTTGTATTTGTTGTGTCTGTATTTGCATCATAGCTAATAATTTTTCTAACATCCCTGTTTCTTTTCTTTCCTCCATTATTGTAGCATTTCCTTCATTATCCGATCCTTCATCAATAATTGTTTCCTCTTCTATCTTATCCTCTTTCCTTTCTTGCGTTTTGCTTTGACTCCTTGTGGTCGACATGTTCGTTAGATTATTTATCCCCGCCAAATATGAAACTTTGAAATTTGTGCAATAATATCCCCGCCAAATATAAAATTCTACTGGTCTGTTGCAACAAACGGGACTTTTCCTGTTCAAATGTAATAACTCTTGAGTACGAGTATCAAATTTCAATATCCCACAAATAAATCAAATGGTAAAATATCAAATGTCAAAATCAATCAAATAATTCAAGTATGGTAAAATTATCAAATGTAAATATCACACAAATAAATCAATTATGGTAACCTATAAATTGTCAATATCACGAATAAATCAATTATGATAAATTGTATCTTAAAAAAAATATATAAATCTTTATGTCCTCAATTTTTACCTAATATTTCACTTTATCCCCGGCATATAAACTTTCAAATATCTGCTCGTCTACTCCTATCCTTTCAAATTTGCCAACTAGAAATATTTTTCAAAGCCCCACGTTGGGCGCCATTTTGTTATGCTATTTAAATTGTATTATATTGCTTATTTAGGAAAAATCCTGTCTATATTTATTAAATGATCTAATCTCCAATTAATCACAATAAATCAGCATTAATTAATTACAATCTCAGGCTATTTAAATTGTACCTTTGATCGTGGATTCAAAATATTTTTCAATTGGCTTCCTAATCGGGATAGGTAATATGACCTGAATAAAATACATAGAATTTCAACTGAACTATATGTGAGATGTCCTTTATTTTAATGAAATTTTATATAACAATCAATCCTGTAATATTTGCAATATACTAACTTTAAATATATGAGAAGTTGTTTTCTATCATGGACCCAAATGTTATTTTACATTGATTTTTAATATGTGTTATAACTAAGCTCTTTTTATAATTCTTTTTTTTTAAGTGATCGCAAAATTAACTGTCTCTATTATTTATTCAATTTATTTAATTAATAAATGAAAATCACACTCCGACTCTAATGAAAATTGACTGACCTTTCCTTCTCTGCCGTTGCAATTCTATGGCCACGCCACAACAAAAAAATCCTTTCTCTGCTTCTGCTCCTATTGTGGTCCAGATGACGTACACCTTTCTCCTATCTGTCCTTGTATCTGCAACCCAACAACTCGTGTTAGTCTATCCAGCCTCCTTTTGAGCCAATCTCCGCGCCTGTTTATAACTCCAAATGTTTCCGGCTTCGTCTGCTATTAATATTTTTATACCCTTTGGTTTTCTATCTCTCTGTACCCCGTTCCTCACACTGGTCAGCTTTTACACAGCAAATAAACACACCCGGTAAATTACGTCTTCGGGACTTCAAAAAAAAACACAAATCACAAAGCTCCTTCCTTCTTGGACGACGAAAACTGACTAACCAACTTTTTTTTCTCTCTCCTCTCTCATAGCAAAAAACCGCCACCTCCTTGCATTCAAAACTTGACCAATAAAAATCATCCACCTCTGTGACGTATATCATTACCAAACAACTCTCTCTATAAGACGTCATTCGGGTAATTCCAGAAAACAACCTTCTTTAATTATTCTAACTAAATCTATCTGCTTTACAAATATTTCTTACTAATAGCTACAAACGATACCTGTTTCTCAATTCAATGTCTTTTGTTAATAAACTTTCACCGATATAATCTTTCGGGGAGAAAAAACCACCGCAAATCCCGGTCTATTGTTTACACTTTCTATATACACTTTTATTCCGGGTAAATCCATTCCTCAATAACCGACTTATTTAAATTTCTTATCGATAATATTTGAAAGTCTTGTCTCTGAGGCCTAATGAACAATTCTTCGAACAACTTAAAATACATATTTTGTCTTATACAGGATGTTTGAAAATTTATATGCCCGTGTCTTTATGAAATATCAATAATTTTAATTTTTATTTAAGTAATAAAATTTGTATATCGGTTTTTTATTGCTTATGGACATTCAAAAGTACAACAATATATATATATATATATATATATATATATATATATATATATATATATGTATATATATATA
This sequence comes from Diabrotica undecimpunctata, assembly GCF_040954645.1. NCBI lineage: Eukaryota > Metazoa > Arthropoda > Insecta > Coleoptera > Chrysomelidae > Diabrotica > Diabrotica undecimpunctata. The sequence continues at coordinate 10,111 of NW_027314457.1, read as the reverse complement.
TTTGAGCAGTCCTTTGCGTTTTAAGTTCAAAGCTACCATACATTTCCAACGTTAAAAAAAACTTTTTTTTTGCACATAGTAACAAAAAACACCACTATGTTGTTACTAGCTAAGTTTTTTAACATTCTTACTCTACAATTCTAAGTTACGGTAAGATCAATAATGTTTTTAATAGATAATATATGGTAGCTAATTATAATTTATTCTCTTTCAGCCCTGAAGAAGCCAAATTAATTCTCTTTGGCGAAACCGTTCGGCGAAACAATTGATGCTCATTAGAGTCTTTCTTGCAGATTTCCCCAATATTTAAGAGTTTACTATTTAACTTTTCTGCAAAGTTTAAATTTCTATTCTTTATATATATATATATATATATATATATATATATATATATATATATATATATATATAATTCGCGTCTAGATCTAATTTGAATACAGATAAATATTATAACATTATAACATTAAAACAACATCGAAAACCTTATAATTATACAATCATAAACTTGTCATAAATTATGCAGGTCTATATCTGACCTGACAGCTTGTAAGTAAATTCTTCGCTGGTGTATCTAAATATCTGTAGGGTTTATTAAAAGCATTGGTCCGTCCTCTTTTTAGAACTGACAAGCCTGTTCACTGTGTACTCTTATTGCTTCCATTTCAGTAGCGGGGTAAATCTTAAGAATTCGACAAAACGGCGCTTTAAGAAAAACTTTTATTAATATATTTTTTAGGACATTATATATTATTCTTCTTTATAATCAAATATTGAATATGAACAAGGCTTTTCTAATCGTATTTATAGCTGTTATCAGCAATAATTAGTTTGTATATTTTTGTCCCCTCATCATGCGACCCAAATACTCTATTTTTTATTATTTAATATTGTTCGGCATTTTTATTCTCTTCCTTTACAAGCTTATGTTTTTTGTATTATTTGTCTGTCTTCAGAGTCCACGATTCTAGCTGTATAGTAAGGTCCCAAACATACAGGATCTTAACATTTTTATTCGTAAAGGGAGACTTATATAACGATTATTAAACAATTTTTTTATTTTTATCAAAATAGATCTTTTAATCCTTGTACGCCTTCGGATTTTAATATTTTGGTCACTTGTTTCGTTTATCATAGCCCCAAGGTATTTGTAATTTTGTCATGACAATTATATATATATATATATATATATATATATATATATATATATATATATATATATATATATATATATATATATATATTATTGTGATATTTAAAGTCTTGGTGCGCCAAGCAATAATTAGCTAATTAATTTTTTTGATTAATTAAAATTATTTAAATGATATGATTATGACTCTATCACAATTTTTAATTCTTTTATCTCAGGGTTAAATTCGTGCTTCAATATCTATGCTATTACATGTGAAAGGTAAGGTCCAGAGAATACCGGAATAATAAAAAACACATATGATCTAACACTATATATTGAAATAAAAATAATGAAATAATTCACACTCAAAAGTTTTCAATAAACAAATCTCATATAAGGATTCTCAAAATTTTGTTCTCCGTACGTGAACAATCAAAATTAATGGTACAGACAATATTAATTGAAAACTCAAAATCCAAACTATTCTAACTCTCCTAATCAAAATATTTATATCCTTTCTAAATTACGTGTAAAAATTGTGTTATCAATAAAAGAAAAAAAACTGCAGAAAACAAAAATATCTCTCTCTGATGATGAGTGGTCCAAATCCTTGTTCCTTGTAGACTGTATTATCTCCTCTCAACCGCTCCCTATGTAATCAGCAATCTTACAATAGATTGTTGCAAGTATATCGTCCTTAATGATCTCCTTCAAAAGCAACAATCATTCAAATTATGATAGCCTTTCTCCTCTCGATAAACTGAATCTCTCGTTGGCCCGAGTGAAAAATTGACTCTTGGAATATCTTCTCTTTACGATAAACTGAATCTCTCGTTGGCCTGAACAGTGACTCTTGGAATATAAGTAGGAAAATATGACTTACAATATTTTGCTGCTTCAGCTTCTGTCAGATACACTAACTCCACAAAAACTCACTAACATTCAACACTACTGCTTGCTACATCTCGGGAACAGCCAGAGAACAATCACTGTTCGTCTTACAGACTTGGAAACCAACTCATTCCCTTTTCTCTCTCCTCAATCTCGCTAAAATTTTTCCTACATACTTATCCCACCTTTTTCAATCTCCGCCAATCAAAACTCGTCACAATTCCCCCATTTTTTCATTTCGATAACAAACAAATTTTTACCTATAATTATAAAATTTCCTAAAACTTATTTACAAATAATGTTTTCTATAATTCTTAAAAACTAACAAAAACCTCTTTCTAAAATCTTTTCTATTTGTCTCTAATCACTGCATTAATGTATTTTGGAAAACCCGTTTCAATTGTTTTTGGATTTCACTTAAAATTATGTGGGTCACTCAAGTATAACAAAGAAATAATTTATGTATAGCTTACATTTTGTTTAGTACAGGTAATTCAAAGAATTTAATAACTTTCCTTCTTTGAAATGTTTGTTGTTTATTATCTTACTTATCTGAAATATTTTAATGTTTTTGAACTTTGAAATATTTTAATCAACCCAATATTTTTCTCGATTTTACATATCATAACAATATATATATATATATATATATATATATATATATATATATATATATATATATATATATATATACGTTCGAATTATCGGGTAAAGTGGTCTCTAATAAAAATCTTTCTTTTTTCTAAGATACTCAATATTCCTCAGGAGTAAACTGAAACAATTTAAACATTACAAAATATGGCGTACAAATACATTTGAAAACACTCACAGAAATTAAAAGATTTCGCAAATAAAAACTGACATTGAAGTATTTGAAGTATTGAATATCAAGATTAAATTGTCTTAAGCACGTTCCTTACAGCAATACGATAAAAAATTTAAATGACTTCAAATGTAAAAATAAAAATAACAATTAAAGAATGATATTTCTTTGATGAATTATTAAGGTTAGTTGTTATTAAGGTGAATGTTGGCTATTTTCAATATTTATAAATTGTGTTCAATATATTACAATATGTTACTTAACTGTCCAGTGTCAAAATAGCCAACATTCACCTTAATAACAACTATTAAAATAATTAAAACCTTAATAATTCATCAAAGCAATATCATTCTTTTATTGTTATTTTTATTTTTAAATTTGAAGTAATTTTCATTTTTTATCGTATTGCTGTAACGAACGTGCTTAAGAAAATTTAATATTGACATTCAATATTTCAAATACTTCAATGTCAGTTTTTTTTGCGAAATCTTTTAATTTCTTTGAGTGTTTTTAAATGTTGTATTTGTACGCCATTTTCTGTAATGTTCAAATTGTTTCAGTTTACTCCTGAGGAAGCTATCAAATAAATAGCGAAATATTGAGTATCTTAGAAAAAGAAAGATTTTTATTAGAGACCACTTCACTCGATAATTCCAACGTATTTATAAATTATTTTTTGTTCAAAATAATCACTGCAATCAGTGCAAGGTGTTCATATCTCATAGTAAAATAAATAAAATAGATAAAAATAAATTATAAATTAAACCAAGGATTTCTTATAATAATGTTTTTTTAAGTATGTTTAGAAGCAAAATTTTATTAACAAACCTAATTTTGTATTGAACTAGGCCTTCTGTATTTTTAAAATTTAAATAATATAAGCAATAATTTTAAAATTAATTACTATTTAAATGGAAATAAGCCACAATTAAAGGTTAAAATACGTTTATTGACGTTTCAATTTCCACTTCGGAAATCGTTCTCAAAATACTGTATTTTGACCATGATTTAGACCATAGGATCTCTCATTTAGTGGAACTTCATCTTTTATTACGTTTTTAGTTTTATGTATACTTTTATGTTTTAGTTTACTTTTATGTATAACTCGAAGAGACAAAACCCAAAACATTAATCTATACCAAAGCTCTTAAGACTGGAAGCTCATTAAGAGAATGCAGCTAGATGAGGAACTTTAAGTGACAAAGGGAAGCACGATAGAACTGTAAATATCGCATTGTCTCAGGCCGAGAGCCTAGTTGTAATATGTAATCTGTAATCTAATACTTTTTATAGAAGCATGGGGTTCTTTTTCCAAGAGGTGACTTATCTCAGGCTATTCTAATTCTATGATTTTTTGCCATTCTGCTGATAAGACTATTTCATCCTTTCTTTTAAAATTGCACCCATTGATTTACGTTTTCTATCTTGAACGTGTTTCTGATGCCTTTTCATCTTTGTTGTGTGAGGATTGCAAATACCATACTAGTAATTATCAAGACAGTTACAAAAATACAGCAGCATATTTTTTAGCTTTTTTTATAAAATAAAATTTAAAATAAATGCTGAAGGGAATAAATTAATAAGAACCATTGTATTGCCTTTTTTTAGTGTTAGACTTAACCATATAGCTTATTTACACCAAAATCCCAATTTCCGAAATTTATCACGCGACTTACTCCGTCGCTGGTTATCCTTATCATTGAAATAACGGTCTAGTGAGTTTTCATTGTTTGAAGGTTAGGCATCATTAAAATTAGTTAGAAGCCAAATAGCTTTTAGCAAAACAATTTCTTCAGATGGTAAAACCTTTTCATTATAACACAACTAACCAACTCGAGCGATAAGATTTAATTACGACAGTAAACCCCCGAAATCATGTGAAACCTTCCATATCACGCAATCAAAATGTTTAATATGGTTTTTGTCATAAAGAAAGAGTAAATTAAAAAAAAAGAAAACCAAAAAATTACATATTGCCATTTTTAACATTGCTTCTCCTTATTTCTCTTTATGTTTAAATGATAATAATTGCATCAATCACTGAGGGTTATTAGCTGGAGGAAAAAATACTATAAATACAATATATATATATATATATATATATATATATATATATATATATATATATATATATATATATATATATATATTAGAAGTGATTATTTCGACCAAAAAATAATTTATAAATACGTTGGAATTATCGGGTAAAGGGTCTCTAATGAAAATCTTTCTTTTTTCTAAGAAGATAAGATACTCAATATTTCGCTATTTATTTAATAGCTTCCTCAGGAGTAAACTGAAACAATCTGAACATTACAAAAAATGGCGTACAAATTTATCACAGAAATTAAAAGATTTCGCAAATAAAAACTGACATTGAAGTATTTGAAATATTGAATGTCAAGATTAAATTGTCTTAAGCACGTTCGTTACAGCAATACGATAAAAAATTAAAATTTAATAGCTTCCTCAGGAGTAAACTGAAACAATTTGAACATTACAAAAAATGGCGTACAAATTTATCACAGAAATTAAAAGATTTCGCAAATAAAAACTGACATTGAAGTATTTGAAATATTGAATATGTCAAGATTAAATTGTCTTAAGCACGTTCGTTACAGCAATACGATAAAAAATTAAAATTACTTCAAATTTAAAAATAAAAATACAACAACAAAAGAAACGTTAGAAGAATGATATTTCTTTGATGAATTGTTAAGGTTAGTTGTTATTAAGGTGAATGCTGGCTATTTGGAATATTTATAAATTTTGTTCAATATATTACAATATATGTTATTTAACTGTCCAGTGTCCGTTTTATAATTTAAAGTATTTTTATTTTTGTTAATGTAATACATCTCAAGAAATAATCTACTTTTGTAGTTATCAGTCTGTGCCAAAATGTGAGCTTAGTCTAACTTTATATTTGACTTTATATTTGACTCCATTTTATAATGACCGGTAAAAAAATACCGAGGCTCTGTTTTACGTTGTAATAATGGAATGTCTGTAGTTAAGGGTTAATCTCTTTTATCCTTGTTCCATTAGGTACATGTATTGATGCTAGCCTACTTTAGATTCAAACATTTTTAAAGTCTTCCTGCACAAATAGAATAATGAAAATTACTTAGTTCTCGGGAAGAACCGCGTTGAGAATTTATTACTCGACGTTTCGGCATCCCATTTTGGAGTCCATTATCAAGAGTGACTACGTTCAGTTCGAGTTCGGGGTCTCAATCTGCCTACTCCCCTCACTCGAGGACGTACCAGTATCGTGTTCTATATTGCAAGAACTGTCTCTCGGCACTGAGGTCTCAATCTGCCCTACTCCTCATTGTCGAGTGACAACCGGTCTTACCCTGATTGACGCGAAAACCGATCTGCCGGGCAACATGGCGGACCAATGCTTCAGCGACTCAGGCCACGTCAGTTCAGACCACGTCAGCGCATACCGTTCCCGCGCATACAGCGAGTATAAAAGCAGCCACACAGGGTAAGACCGGTTGTCACTCGACACTGAGGAGTGGGCAGATTGAGACATCAGTGCCGAGAGACAGTTCTTGCAATATAGAACACGATACTGGTACGTCTCGAGTGAGGGGAGTAGGCAGATTGAGACCCCGAACTCGAACCGAACCGTGTCACTCTTGATAATGGCTCCAAAATGGGTGCCGAAACGTCGAGTAATAAATTCTCAACGCGGTTCTTCCCGAGAACAAAGTAATTTTCATATATATCTATATATCTATTGTGACGATTGGGGTTTATAGAAAATAATTTATAAGTTATATACTACATAATATTAGATATAAAAAAGTATTTGATTATTTTAAATAAGTTATATACTAGAGAATTTTATAAAAATATATTTATGTGAGGGCATTTTTAATAAATTAGCATATAATAATTGTAAAAAGTTATATTTTAATATTGTAAATATATATAAGTGAGCCATGTGCTTAGGCAACCAAAAATACTCTCGGAGATTGACAGATATTTATACTCTGAAGTGACGTTTAAGAATATTTACGAATATAAAGTGGGTTATAATAATATATTGTTTGAAATGTGTATTTTATTAAATTAGAATGTTAAGTTACTAATTTAATTATATATTCTGATCTGAAAAGCCTAAATGTAAACAAAATTATTAATAGAAAAGAATGGAATTCTCTGGATCTCCGGAGATGGCCATGTTTGCGAAATGGTTTGTTCCAGAAAATTCAGACATGTATTAAATAGAACAAAATAGAACATGATATCTTACGAGATGGTTCTGGAGTGTCCAAAAGATATAAATACCCGTGATTTGGATTCAAGATGGCAGTTTTTGAAAGTTTTTAGTCAGAAAAGTTTTAGATAGTGCAGTCAAAAGAGTTTTTAGCAGTTTTATCATGAAAGTTAGTTAGAAGATAGATACATTTACTTAGTGAAGTCAATTGTTCAGAAGTTTTTAAGTTTTTTAGTCAGAAGTCAAGCAGTTTATTATGAAAGTTAGTTAGAGTCAGTGAATCAAGTACAAATAGTCCAATAGTTTAATATAGTGAGTTAAATGAAGATTAAAAATTATGCATATAATTTAATGCACATTTAGAATTATACACAAATAATTATTGAAGATAAAAAAAGGTATATTGGAAGAAATTAAATTATATTATGGTTGGAGATTAGTATAAATCAACTTATAATAATTGGATATTGGTATATTGAAAAGAAGAATAAATATAAATGCTGTTTGCTGGTTTGGTTGGTGGTGTAGAAATGCTGGTGAAGAAAACTATATCTTAAATTGGTAGAAGCTGATAATTGAAAAAAGTAATTTCACAAAAACAAGGATAACCAAAGTACGAAGACTTTCAGTGGTGATTAGAATATATATAGTGGAAAACAGTTCATTTAGGCATTCAGTGAAAGAAAGGTACAAAATTTTGTTAATATAATTTAGTTAATGTCATAACAATTTCAATTTTGAAGATAGTTTGTTTAAATTTAACATTGTCTATAGAATTTAATTAGTTTTATAAGAATATCAGTTTAAAGATAGTTTATTTTAAATTTACATTGACTAGGTTAGATATATATGTGTGTTTCATAATAGTTATAATAAAGATAATTTAAAAAAGTACTTCCAAACTAATTCTTTGAGAACCACGATAAAAACCCTATATTATTAAAAATACTCATTGCTCATCATTCAAACAAAAAACACATCATAACAATTTGGCACCCAACGCGGTGGCTCTCTATTTAAAAGAATTAGTTTGGGAAGATAAGTGCTCTCATATAATTAAATTAATTATCAGTAGAAAGAAAAAATTATAGATTTTATTTTTAATTATATTTGAACAAGTAAAGTCTCAAAATGTCTCAAGGAAAGAAAGGTACAAGAAGCAAAAAGAATGAAGAAGATGTGGAAGTAGAAACACAACCTATACAAGAGGAGAGTTTAGTTCAAGTTCCACAAGATACTGCAGAAATGAATCCAGAAAGAGAGGAAAATGTCAATATGGCAGCTTTGATGTCATTAATGATGCAGATGAACAAGACAATGGAAGAGAATTCAAAAGAAATCAAAGAAGACATGAAAAAAATGGAACAGAAAATGGAAGAGAATACGAAAAAATTGGAAGAGAATTCAAAAGAAGTCAAAGAAGACATGAAAAAAATGGAACAGAAATTGGAAGAGAATTACTCTGAGATAGCGCGTAAAATAGAAGATAATAATAATAAAATTGTAAAACAAATGGATAAAAAACTTGAAGCTGCAGAGAAAAAAGTAGCAAATGAAATAAAAAGTATACGGAATGACTACAAGAAAAGGATAGACAATGAGAGGACAGAAGTAAAGAGGATTATTCAAGATAATAAGATAGATATAGAACAGAAAATAGAGTTACAGAAATGTAACTTAGAAGTAAAAATTAACGAAGACAGGAGAAACACAGAAGAAAAATTAGACGATATACAACAAAATATCCAAATAAATTGTAATCAAATAAGAAATGTGGAACAGAGAATAGATGATATTTCACAAATGAGAGACATAGGGAGACCTTACTTAAATTTAACAAATGAGACTGAGATTAAATTCTCTGGTAATATAAAAAATTTGCATCCTAGAGTATACATAAATAGTTTAAAACATAAATTAAGATTTGTGAATAATATTAATGATATTAAAGATTATATTAGAATGACATTAAATGACAATGCAGCAACTTGGTTTGCTAGTATTGAGAATGATTTAGATAATTTTCAAACATTTGAAAATAAATTTTTAAATTATTATTGGGGTGAATTAGAGCAAGCCAAGTTTAGAGAAATTCTATATTTTGGAAAGTATAATCAAAATTTAAAATCAAATATGGTAGATTATGCATTGAAATTGATAACAGTTGCAAAATATTTAGAACCACCACTTAGAGAGGATGAAACAGTCTTAAATGTATCTAGACATTTTGATGCTGATGTTGTGCAAACCGTAACTGTACAAAATATTCAAACAATAGATAGTTTTATTAATTTTATTCAAAGAATACAAAGAGGCAATATGACAAGTAATAATAACAACAGAAAAAACAATAATAACTTTCAATATAATAAAAATGAGAATCAACAATATAGACAATCATATAACAATAATACTAGTTATAATAGACAAAATTTTAATAATACTAATTATAATAGACAACATTTTAATAACAGTACTAATAATAATAGACAAGATTTTAACAATAGAAGAAATACAGAGCGACCTAACTATAACAGACAGGTAAATTGTGTTCGAAGGAATAGGAGCTGCGAAGACAGGGAACGAAATCGTACAAGGCAAGAAAATGTGAGTAGAAGTCATAGTAGGGAAAGACATAGTACATCAGATCCAAGTGGTCAGATACAATCTGACAATTCTAATAATCAAAATTTTGTGCAGTAAACTTTCTGAATTACAAGTTAGGCCATTGCTATTATGAAAAACCTTCTGAATTTATTTCTTTAGATGAAGAGAAAATTATTGAATCTATTAATTTAATTTATATAAATGCTTTGGCCAAAAATAAAATGATTAAAATTATGATAGATACTGGTTCAGAAAGTACTTTAGTCTCGGAGAATTTTATTTTTAATACATTAAAACTATCAGATATAATAAAGATTCCAAAAATTAAAATTATTGGTGCAAATAATAAGAAGTTGGGTGAAATTGATAAACTAGCCAATTTTAAAATTAATATTCTTAATAAAGAAATTAATAACTCTGAGATAGCGCG
>NW_027314456.1:0-14818 GCF_040954645.1 Diabrotica undecimpunctata | reverse complement strand
ACGCGCTATCTCAGAGTCATGGATTTTCATTCAAAATTAGAAGGCAGTCTTGTCTGGACAAACGAGGGAGGTAATAGCAAATGTAATTATTTTTATGCAGAGAGAAGCGATGCAAAATCCGCATGTTAAAGATTTTAAAAAAGATCAAGAGCGTGCTTCCTTAGCAAGGGAAGTAAGTATAGCCACTATAAAACGGATCTCTCGTGAAATGAAAAATACAGAAGAAGGTGCTTCTACATCATTTTCGACGCCCAACAAAAGAATGAGATCTGCTCCAAAATCCAACTTAAGCGATTTTGACAAAGGTTTATTCGGCGTATAATAATAAATTATTATGTCACGGAAAAACGAGTTCCTACATTGCGACATATAACAAAAAAATTAATGAAGACAATATTTATACAGGGTTGCATGAAACTTTGAGAAAAGTGATGAGAGATATGGGATTTCGATGGAAGAAAGCGAAGAATAACAGGAAAATCCTAATGGAAAAACCCGATATACAAGTGCTCCGGAGGAAGTTTCTCAGAAATATTAAACAATATAGGGAAGAAAATCGGCCCATAATTTACATGGATGAAACTTATATTCATTTCTATCATACCCATGATAGATACTGGGGAGACAATACCACCGAAGATTTGCACAAGCCAGTGTTCAAAGGGCAAAGGCTGATTATTGTTCACGCCGGCGGCCAAATGGGGTTCATAACAAACGCATGTTTGACATTTAAATCTGGTACGAAGTCTGCAGATTATCATAGCGAAATGAACTATAATAATTATAAAAAATGGATTCATGAAAAACTTATTCCTAATATACCAGCCCGTAGTGTATTGGTTATAGACAATGCATCATACCACAATGTCCAAGTGCAAAAATGTCCCAGTATGGGATGTAGAAAAGACGAAATGAAGGAATGGTTAACACACATATCTCTGTAGGAGCTGGGTTGTACGTTTGTGTGTGTGTGTGTGTGTGTGTTTTTATTTTAAATAAAAATTATTCTTAGGCTATTTTCTTGTGACATAATAATGTAATTTACTATTTTTATTGGGAATAAGCTACAATTTTAGTTTAAAATAAGTGTATTTTGAAGTTTCGAGTTCCACTTTGGAAATCGTTAACTCAAAATACGAAATACCAATAAATTAAACAAATTTTGTTTTTGTTACTTGGTAAAAAAATTCTTCTAATAATTTTATTTTATCTGACTTATTTATATTGACAACTCAGTCACTATTTGAGCTATATTTTATACGATATATTTCTACAAAATCTCCTTACGAATATAAAATATTCGGGAAAGTTAATAAAGTTATACAGTTTAGTACCTAAATACCGGATGTTGACAGCCATCCTAACGGGGCTGGTATTATTCTATTGTAAAGAAATAAACAACAGATTAAAATATTTATGACTTACTAAAATTTAGAACTACTGTTCTTTTATTCTTATACAGTTTACTGTAACTCAAATGTAAAGCTTTTATCTCTGCCAATATTCCTCTTATAAAATTACAGAACGAGACATTTATAGAAGTGTTCGAAAAAACTTCCGCTTCAACATGAATGAATGGTCAATATTAATGAGTCAAATAAAATATAATTATTAGACAAATTTTTTTACCAAGCAACAAAAACAAAATATTTTGTATTTTGAGAAAAATATCCGAAGGAAAAATTGAAAAGTCAAAATAACATATAATGCATACATATCATAGAAGTTCCATTAATAAAAAATAAGGTCCTCTCTGTAAACTTGTAGTACGGAGTGTACCAACGAGGCGAAGAGACCGGGCGCATTATGTATCTCTTTTCCTTCGAATGCGTTCTCACTTAATTTTCTACGCAAGTGGACAAATTTGTCAAGTATCACCTTAAATTTGACAAGCTGTAACCCATATTTTTAACTGCTGCCGTCGCCTTTGGCATGCCATTAATTATTTACCGTAAAGTATCTTGAAGAATTTCTTTATTATGTTTTTTTGTATATTTGCTTTTCTTTTGTCCTTTAGGCATTTTTTTCTTTCCTGAAATTAAAGATGCCAATCACTAAATATAAATAAATACCTCGGCTACCTAATTATTGGCAGCACTGCCAGTGAGTAGCATTTGCTATAATATGACATCCAATTGTTGATATTAACAAAAATAATTATGCTTAGGTAGAAAATAAGCATAAAAACGAGAAAACGGTAAAATGTAATCTAGAGATTAACCTGATATATCATTCTAGTTATCACAGCCAATGTTACAATTATTATAAACTTACCTCTAACACCGATGATGCCTTACTGAAATCAGGTAAAATGTAAGGATAACTTTACGTATAACCTTCACTCTCGAAGAGTTGGCGGGATATTGGCCAGAGTATATACCCCCCCTAGTAAGGTAACTCCCATACTTAGGTTCTGAATTTTAGGTGGCAAATTTAAAAAATATGCTCTGAATTTTAGGCGCCGAAATTCAAAAAGTATGCTTTTAAAGGAAAGTAAATATAGTCATAAAATAAGAAATAAAAATTTATTCTATGCCAAAAAATATATTCTCTCTGTCCAAAAATACAGTATATACTTACACATTTTTATATATATAAATGTATAATATAATATCTGATATAGAGAGAGTATATATTATGGTATAGGACAGTTTTTATTTAATATTTTATGATTATATCTGTTTCCAATTACATTAACAAACCAAAGTCCCAAAAACAACAAAATAAAACACAGACATCCCGACACTTGTTTATTTGTATAATTCTCTTTAGTAAAGTATTGGCTACAAATATTTTCATCCTCCTCATTTCTCGAGCTCTTGTTAAGGTGTTGGTGGAGATACTCTAAATATTGTTAGCTTGCTGTCTCTATTGGCTGCAATTCTGTACCAGATGGACAACTTCATGAAGGGATTTTTCTACCAATCTTCATTTCATCTTCCTATTGTGTTGGAGATCTTTCTTTTGATATAAAAATGTAGATATGTACTTCCATACCTTCTAAAATACTCTGCCTTAAAGTACCATCTGTAGATAATAAAGTGTAAACTCTAACATTTACTCTTTAGGATCATCACAAATTATCGTGTAACTCCATGTAACTATTGCTCAGAAGTAGAAGATCCATGAAAATCTAAAATAATGAAATATTATTAAAATTAAGAAGGTATGACTTTTTTTTATAAAATAAGGCAACTTTTAGGAATGCAATGATAAGAGTTAAGAGTTTTAATTAATGATTTTAAAATGTATATATATATATATATATATATATATATATATATATATATATATATATATATATATATATATATATGTATATATATACTCCTAATCCTCAGAATGTTTAATAGCCATATGTCCAACTTTAACTTTCACCCATCAACAAAAAATATTCTTTTGATTGAGAATACTATACCATTTTGGTAATGTACCTTCTTCTCTTTTAGCAGTGTTTATTAGATATATAAAAATTTATGTAGACTGTTTTTATCGCCTTTTTCTAAAATTTGGAATATGATGTTTTATAACACCGTTTGAAACTTGCAAAGGCGTGGATTACAATGTTGCCACTAATGGCACTAACACATTTTTTTAGTGGATACTCAAAATTCTTTAGAAATACCTTGTTGTAAATGTAAGTGGTGATTTTAGTAGAATTTGCTACATTATTTTTTTTTTGAAAAACGTATAGTATAACCATTATTTGGGTAAATTTGCAAAACTAGTGAAACCATGGCAACAGTACTTACATTAACGTCATAAGTCTTTTGCTATGTCATACCCCCACCTAACGTGACTAGTAGCGCCGCCGCCATTACGAATGGATGGGCCCATGCAAATCACTCTCCCCATCCGTCCTATTCCACTTGCGCTATTATTGGGTATGTATTGTGGATAGTGACGATTATAGTATTCTACGCCCTACCATAAATAAAACATGTTGCCAGATCATTATAAAAGTGGAAGTAAGTACTTACAGTGAATTGCTCCTTAATTATTTAAAAATAAAGTGTCCACTGCCAAAAATTGGGTTAGTGCCAACAATTGGGTGGTTTACACTATCTTAATTTGTTTAAATTACCATTTAACATTTCTGAATGTTTATTACTGAAGTTATAAAATTTGCTTTAAAAACTATTAAAAATTTACGAACCGGAATTTATAAAATACACACTGAACTGGTGTACAGTATTTTCATGTTTTTAAGTTTTTAAAGTTTTTAAAAATTCCAATATAATTTCAAAATTGACGTAACAGCAAAATTAAATACCCTGTTAAACTTAGTTTTGTGCTCTTTTCAATTATGAGACTTATGTATACCAAATACTAAAAAACCATACATGGTTCTAAAGATAGAATTACCGCTAAAACACCCTGTAACTTCTCGGTTGTAAAGACTGTTAGAGCCAATAAATGTGATATACCTTTTATTTATATATATATATATATATATATATATATATATATATATATATATATATATTATATATATATATATATATATATATAGCGAAGAGTTAATAGGGTCAAGCGATAAAACTATGGACTGACAATCTGTCAGTCAATATATTCTTACTTATTACTTTAATACTAGGTACTATACTAGCGGACCAACTCGACATCGAGTTTTTTAAATGAAATTTTTATTTTGCGAGAAAAATTAAGAGATCAATACAAACAATATAAGCAAGAATATACCTACATTCATTCATCAATAATAATGCAAGTAAAAGTGTATTAAATATCACGAAATGTTTCGTCGAAAACAATGTTTTTTGTTACAATGTTATCATTTAGCAGTTAATTTTGCATGCTGATCACGAATCCGGTGTCAGATTTGCTCTATCTTGACGTTTTATGCGCGTTTCGGGTCACTTCCGGTGTCAGATCGCAACCGGAAGTACATATTTAGATTCGTCTCGACGAGACCTTTCGATCCATATATACATTGTGGGGTCTAAAACTTAAAGTAAATTTTAACTTCCGGTCATCTCAAAACCAGAAGTGAATTTTTGTACCAAAAGTATATCTTGACAATCTCATACGTAACACTAATAATATTCCGAAAAAATATTTTAATTATATACTATGGTTTTTGAGTAAAGTGGTGGACAAGAAAAGGGTTTAGCTTTTTAGTATATAAGATTATTTTAACTTATTACAAATTTAATATCCGCTTTATGTTAAAAATATATTAAATTTTTAAAATAATTGAAATATTAATTGTAAGGTCAAAGTGACACCAGCAGTTCGTGCTTTACCACAGCAAGTACCACATTAATGGATACAGATATGAATCAGAGCCATTTATTTCACTAACTAAATCTTTTTATCTAGTTTACCTTAACAATAAAAAGTTTTTTATCAATTACATTTATTAGCATAGTTTTTGACGTGCAAATACAC
The DNA here is from genome assembly GCF_040954645.1 of Diabrotica undecimpunctata. NCBI lineage: Eukaryota > Metazoa > Arthropoda > Insecta > Coleoptera > Chrysomelidae > Diabrotica > Diabrotica undecimpunctata. The sequence continues at coordinate 9,409 of NW_027314456.1, read as the reverse complement.
ACTTAATTTATTAAGAAGGTAATTAAGCTAATTAATAAAGAACTATCTAATATTAGCAAAGAAGGCTGGCAGAAAAAAACTCGCTAAAGTGATCAAAGAATAAGAATACTCTAAGAAGATTAAGCCCTTCTACATTATTAATCGAAATAAATCTATTATTGAATTGATTCATGATAGTGACGCTGAAAATACGGAGTATATAAGTATAAGTGTATAAGTAAATCCTTGTTAATTGATGTGTTGTGCAATTAATAATCCGACAAATTACAAATTGAATATAAAAAAACTCTCGTTTTAAAAAAGTTGTTCCCATTATATTTAGTTTGAAATAAATATAAAACGAGCGAGGACATGCTTGCATTTTTTGCTGAATTTTAATATTTTTTTAACTTTGTAGGTACTTAAGTTAATCTTAGATTTAACTCTGTTTTTTTTTAAGTTTGTTTAGTGCAATAATTCAAACAATAACGAAAATATGTAATTAAAAAAGCTATTCTACATCAGTTATCAATGCAAGCATGCGGTAAGAGGGAGGATCCCAGTAAGGTGAAACGTAAATAAAAAATGGTCAAAATTAACTTTAGCATATACCTACTATATGCCCTGCTTAAAAGTATAATATTTAAGAAGAAAGTAAATATTTTTGGTCGCATATTCAGTTACCAGGACAACCAGCCGCCGCACTATATCGTGAAGCAGAACTTTTAAAACCTACAAATCTGAGCGTTTTACTATTATACTTCTTACCACACCTATACAAAAATTAAGTAGACTTTGTTAAAACGTTTTATGCAGAAATTCCGTTGCAACGTTAAGACAGCGTTGATTTTTGCCCTTTGCACTTAATATAAATAAAGGGATATATTCCTCTAGTAATATTTCGTCTCAATGATTGTACTAAACGATTTTAACACTAAATTTCAATCTCAGATTGTGCGGTTGTGTCTCCCTCTTTCCTTAATTTTATCCTATTGGAACATTTAATATGTTAATATGATTTGCGTGTATCTCAACATTAATCAAGTTGTCTGTTCCCGCTTTATCTTTCCGCTTTGGCGGTGCTACTGTTATTTCCAAATCATCATTTATCACAGATCTACTCGTAATCACCAATTTTATGTTAGATAAATAACGTGTATATCGCAGACGACACTTTGATTGTTACCTTGAAGTAGATAAATTTACACGCTTGGCTGCGGTGAGGTGGAGGAGGAAGCATGTGAGGAAAATTCCGAATACGGATGAAGAATTATGCAAAATTAATGCTGAAGTCTTGGTTTTGGTTTTCAACTAAAATTAATTACACAGGGAATCGGGGTTAGAACGCGAGTATCTGTTGTAAAATGTGTTTAATATATGTTTCTATTTGGAGCACTTGAGAGAGTCTGCAATAAAAGTAATTTGAAAATAGCTGGTTTTTATTGGTTGACAATAATAAAAAGGTATAAAATCAAAAAATAGCCGACAAATTCAGGAGGTATTTAAAACATATTTTAAATTATAAACTTTTAACATTGAATACAAAATTAATTTTGCTGTGTCGTTGAGAAATACGAGGCAACTTGATGACAACTTATAAGTTTTTATAAAAAATATCCAACAGGTAGCTTGGGAAAATACTCCCACAATAACTTCTCGAACAAAAGGGAACAACTATCCAAAAGAAATCAGAGAACTCATAGTAGAAAAAAGGAAGTTAAAAATAAAATGGCAGCAACACAAAGCTTCACGAGACAAAACTATTCTAAATAATGCTATATAATTTATATTTAAATGGGAATAAGCCACAATTAAAGGTTAAAATACGTTTATTGACGTTTCAATTTCCACTTCGGAAATCCACTTTAAAACGATTTCCGAAGTGGAAATTGAAACGTCAATAAACGTATTTTAACCTTTAATTGTGGCTTATTCCCATTTAAATATAAATTAATTTAAAATGCCACAAGAAAATAGCTTCAGAACAATATTAAAAAACCGTTATGGGCCCAGCGTTATTCAAAATTTTCGGAGATTGGAAATTCTATACAAGAAACTGGCACATTGTCAAAATTCAATCAAATTTTTACGAAGATGTAGAGACAACAACCTAATACCAAAGGGCTTGAAGTTACGTCCAGCATATTCAAGCAGAAGGTTGAACAACATTCTACATAGAGCCAGCTTGTCCATGATCCGCGAAAGGTTACAATATCATAGATGTAATTTATTTTTTTGTTGAACAAGATATTGTAAGTATTGAAGATTTACTTTTCGATATGATATCAAATTCTGATTTTGATCAAATTATTTTTAGTTTACATATAGTATATGAAAATTCATATATTAAACAAAGAATGCTATATAACTAAAAAAGGGAGATATAAAATATTAAAAATTCAAGAATTAATTCTTTTTTAAGTAATTTAACAGCTGACCAAAATACAGATTATTCGTTATGGAAGGCAACAAAAATAATAAAGAGACCAATTATTGATTCTCCTCCTTTCAAGTTGGAAAACGGCAACTGGGCTAGAAGTAACGAACAGAAACTAGATTGATTTGCAGATCATTTAGAAAGCACGTTCTAACATAACGACAATGATGATGAAGAACTGACTCTGAGATAGCGCGTCAAACCGAAGAAAGAATAACGTTGACATCATTTAGTGAAGTATCAACAGAGATAAAAGAGAATATAAATCCTAAGAAAGTTCCAGAATATGATTTCATACCAGAAGAACTATTAAAAAATCTACCAAGAAAAGCCATAGTTAAGCTGACACACCTAATAAATGCTGATTTTAGATTGAGATATTATCCCAGACTCTGGAAAGTAGCCGAAGTCATTATGATCAAAAACCAGGCAAACCAGGTAAATTTTTTAAAAATAATAAAAAGTATCTTGAAAATGAATTGACGGGTTGGATATTAAATAATCTTATTTAATTTATAATTAAAAGGGCTAAAATTTAATGATTTTTGCAAAAAAAAATAATTTTCACAAAAGTTATTTCTTCGTTCGAGGAAAACCTGGCAAAGACCTAGAAACAACATAGATCTTCATATATTCAATAGACTACGCAGGCAACTTGAAGTAGCCATCAAGGCCGCAAACAACGAAACCTTCGAACATTACATTACAAACCTCACAACAAATAACCAGACGGACTAAGAAGCTCAAAAAACCATACAGAACTATATACCAAGAAGTGAAAGAACTAATTAGCGCAGCATGTCAAATGTCCCTCCCAAATAAAAGTTTTACTCCTATAGAAGTCAAGAAAGAAATAAACAAACTGAACTCACGAAAGTCCCCAAGTTTTGATTTAACCTCAGCACAAGTACTAAAACAACTTCCTCGCAAGACCATTACTTTACTAACAGTTACATTTAACCACGTACTAAGCTTATCATACTTTCCAAAAATATATAAATTTGTTAAAATCATTATGATCTTTAATCCAGGAAAAGAGCCCAATGAAGTAACATCTTATCGACCCATCAGCCTACATCAAACAACAAGCAGAGTTTTTGAAAGATTGCTGCTACAAAGGATATACGCATATCATGAATTCCTAACATTACTACCAAAACACCAGTTTGGTTTTCGGGAAAATCATTCCATTACCCAACAAGTCCATCGAATGATAAATGAAATATCAAAAAGTCTTAAAGAAAAGAAATACTGCAACGCTGTATTTCTAGACATCTCACAAGCGTTTGACAAAGTCTGGCACAGACGTCTGCTTTACAAAGTAAAAATAGCACTGTCCAGTAACTATTTTCTCTTACTTAAATCCTACTTATCAACTAGATATATCTCTGTAAAATTCAAAGAACAACAATCCAACCTCTGTTCTATAGTGTTCTATTGCCGGTGCTTTTTTTAATCTACATAGCCGATATACCAGAGACTAATAATACTACAATCACTTCCTTTGCTGACGACGTAGCAATACTAGCTGTAAATGAAGATCCCATATAAGCCTCACAAAACCTGCAACATCATCTGAACATACTCAGTGATTGGTATACGAAATAAAGAATAAAAGTAAATAAAACAAAATCAGCTCAAATAACATTTACCAACCGTCACATCTGCCAACCTGTAAGAATGGAAAATGTAAGAATACCAATAGTAACAGACGTTAGATATCTTGGCCTCCATCTTGTCTAACGTCTCACTTGGAAGAAACATATCCAGACCAAAAGAAGACAGCTCTACTTAACCCTTAACTGGTGACCCTATTTTTAATTACATAAATGGTTTATGAGTCTGACAGACTTTTTGCTAAAAAAAGCTGTTTTTGTCAAGCTGGCACCTAAAAAATGCAATAAAACAGTTTTAATAATAAAACAATATTGCAATTTCATTTTTATTTAGTGAAAAAGAAAAAAGTCAAACTGTAGGACTTATAACAAAAACAGAAAAAATGGTAACATGTCTTATAACACAAAATTTTTAAAGTCATATTCCAAAAAAAATTAAATTTATACAAAAAAATATATTATATATATGTATGTTTAAAAATAGGTACATTTTATATAAAAAATTGTTAAAAACAACATAATTACAATTCTGCACAAAACCTGCAAATCACAAAAAACGTTAAAAATCTATTCTACCCTGATACAATTTATAAAAATTTTTCGAGAGCATTTCGAACATATGGGTTTTTGTCACGTGCATAAATATGCAGTCTTTCTTCTTAATTTGGATGGACAAATGTCGCAATATTTTCTTATTTCAAGCTTTCCTTCGTCACTCTGAGATAGCGCGTGAATATCAAAAATACTTCCGATCAGTTCTTTCAGCTGTAATGTTGGCATTTCATATCTTCTGTGTAAATGTGAGGAAACGAGTTCATCGGCCAGAGTTTCTATAAATTTGAATCTAGTCCAATTATTTTCGGGAATCGAAGTAAATAATATAATATATGAATTTACTCCACATACGTCTACTATTTTATAAAAAATAGCCTTGGGCCATTTACGTGTTCTGCGGCTACAGAAATGTTTTACACACTTTTCATCCATCGCGTCTACACTCCCTTTGGTCAAGTTGTAAAAATAATTTATTTCTGGTAGTCCATTATCTCCATCTATTTCTATAGAATGATAAACGAAAGAACCTACTATCACAGCTTTATTTTTCTTAGTTGTACGGAATAAAAGTGTTAGGTGTTTGGTAAATCCATACAATGTCTCGCCTTCATTACGATTTGGTCGCGGAAGGAACTGTGGAGGAATTTCTTTTTTATTTCTTCGCATTGTGCCAACGTAAGTGAGTTTATGTTGTTGTAGATGATGTACTAAATCAACTGAACTAAACCAGTTGTCGCCAGTTACATTTCTATCAGTATTGTAAAGATGTTTAACTAATCTTATAACTGCTTGAGTAGGTATGCTCATTCTTCTTTCTTCATTTGTCAGGCTAAATCCATCTGAACCTTTCCCAGCATAAATGTAAGCATTATGTAAATACCTAGTTTGTGCATCGGTCATACATAAGATTTTTATCCCATATTTACAGGGTTTGCTGGGAATATACTCACATTTTAAAGCGACATCTGCCTCTGAATTCTACCAGCATTTCGTCTACACACACATTTTTCCCAACCGTATATGAATCTTTTGAATTGCTTAAAAATAAGTCAAATAATTTTTGGATGGTATCAGCTGAAATATCCCTTGCTCTTTATTCTCAGGATCAGGAAACGTTTCTGCGACATAACTGCTCTAAATATAGACCGTCCTTTCCCGTTCGTAGCAAACAGACTTCGTTCATTCTCATGATTTGACTTATAAATAGAAGTATAAAAAAGCAGTCCCAAGAAAACTCTCAATTCTATTTCATCAGTATCAGCCAACTTGGATTTGTCTTCTTTATATTGTTGATATTGGCCGAAAAGTTGCAAGTTTTTCGTTAGTTCTCTTGACAACAAGTCTATACGTATCTGGTGAAAACAATTTATTAAAATAATAAATGAGACTCGTTGACTTTTCTACTTTTGAACGGATTGATGGGAGTACAACAATATTGTGAGCAGAGGTGCATTTCTAAGTCTTGTTGCTGTTCATTTTCACTTAGTTCTTGTTCACTGTCCGTAAAATGACCACTTTTTATATAATATCCTTCTTCCACATCATCATCACTACTGTCACTGTTCGCCTCAATATACCATTTTGTGCACACTTCTTCGAAATCATCATCTAATACTCTTACAGCTTTACGAGAACTATCCATATTAAAATAACACTAATGATGACCTTGCGTCTAGTAGACTCCGGGACGTAAATATTTCAAAAACGGGACGAGCGAGGTACCTCTCATTAACACGTTCAAATAGACTTTAAAAGCTAGGAAGGTACGCCGAATTACAGATTGCTACATATTTGTGGCGAGAAACGCAGATGCGTTAATAAACGTGCGGAGTCTGTGAGACGCATGGTCACCAGTTAAAGGTTAAAATTCCGGCAAATGTATTGGCTCCTTAAGTAAATCAAAACTTAACATCCAAAACAAAATCTTCTATACAAAGCCATACTCAAACCTATCTAGTTCTACGAACAACACCTATGGGGCTGTACAAAGCCAACGTCGATGAATATCATCCAAAGACTCCAGTCTAAAGTACTAAGATCGATAGTGGCTGCTCCATGGTACGTAAGTAATCAAACACTTCACTAAGACTTAAAGATTCCTTTTATCAGAGAAAAAAATCCATCGAGCCACGGGAAGTAAGGGAATTATTCAACAATAGTCCAGCCGTAATAAGACTAGATAGAACCTGGCTCCAAGACAAACTTCAAAACTAAACCAAAATAGAATAAGGTGAGATATCATTGGATGTCTCTCTTTCACGCCCAAAAACCTGTAACACATTTACTTAATACTCTGTAATGATGTAGATGGTAAATAAACATAATTATACAAAAAAAAAAGTTTTTTCCAAAACTAAAAATGGAGAAAAATTTACATTTTTGGACATTCAATCATTAATTTTTCATAAACTATTGGGTCAAATTTAATGTAGCATAACTCAAACTAATTTTTTTACATATACTTTTGTAATATTGTACTTATTTTACCGTGAATTGTTAATTTGATACAATAAAAATGAAAATAATTAACCCTCCGGTGTCCACGCAGCGGCACTCCGTGCCGCAATTTTAATATTTTAATAGTTTTTACCAATATTCTTTCGTATACGCTACTGTCTATTTAGATATGTGTACGTGAATATATTTAAAATATTACCTGCTGATGTCGCATTTCCTAAAGTGTTGTATCAGTTTGATATTGACCATGGAAGTGGAAGTTGTTTATTAGCGACATTCCGCAGCGTAGCTTGCCATGTAAGTAAAATTTGTTCATACAGTTTTTTAGCACTTAAATTAATTGATGTACTTTTTGTCATTTTTAGGGGTGCAAAAAGGCCAATTAAGTATTTGACATAGATTGAGTTGCAAGAGATTGCGGAAAATTTGTCTGATTTTGACGAAGATATTGTTGATTTTAGTGATTCAGGTGGAGAACAAGAAATTATTGAAAATGATAATTACGACACTAATTATCATTTTCCAATTACAAATTTGGGTATTACCAATTTTATATAGGCAAGGATGAAGAAACAATTTGGAAAAGTACCCCAATATCTTATGGCAATAAAAACCAGAGCAAAAAATATGAAAGAATTTCCTGGGCCAAAAGGTAATGCAAAAAACATATTGAATCCATTAGATTCGTTTCTTTTATTGATAACCCAGTATTGTGATTGACAGTATTGTTATTTGCACTAATACAGTAAAACCTCGATATAACGGACTATTTGGGGGGACGGGGTGTCCGTTAAAGCCGAAAGTCCGTTATATAAAAATATATTTAAAATAACTATTTAAATGGGAATAAGCCATAATTAAAGGTTACAGTAAGTTTATTGACGTTTCAATTTCCACTTCGGAAATCGTTCCCAAAATACAAACATTAGTAAATTAAAAAATTTTTTTTCTTCCACACACGCTACTGCCATTATTAAAGATCGTTTTTTTGACGTCATTTCACTATAACCGTACTTCTAAACTGAAAGCAAAATTACTGGTGTATGTCGGTCTGGAGTGTACGAGTTTACCTTATTGCAAACATGCAGAGACTTCCTTCTTGGTGTGTGGGGATCTTTATACTAAATTTTATTGAAATTCTTTGTTAAATACAGTGGTGTGGGACGAGTTAAAAGTTTTGTTTGGTATCTTATTTATTCTTGCAGTAAAAAAAGGAAATCATGTAAACGTTCAAGTAATATGGGCAAAGGACGGAACCGGTATGATACGGGCCAGAGCTGCATTTGGTTACAAAAGATTTCTCTTTCTCCTTCGTGCTATTCGTTTCGATGATGTTGGGACACGAAAAGATCGTGAACAAAATAATACATTAGCTGCTATTAGAGGTATATACACACACAGTATTTCTGAATAATTGTATGAGTAATTACTGTTTGGGGAAATACGTCTCTATAGACGAAATGCTTCAACCTTTTAGAGGAGGATGTGGCTTTGTACAATACATGCCACAAAAATCAGCCAAATATGGCATAAAACTGTATGCACTTTGCGATAGCAGGTCTTACTATACATAAAATTTCGAGATATATTGTGAAATACAAAGAGACCGTACAATTGTTCAAATAAACCATTCGATATAGTAAAGCGTTTAGTTTCTCCCATAAAAATCTCCAAAAGAAATATAACTATGGATAATTATTATACTAGTTATCCTTTAGCTGATTATCTCATGCAAAATGGCCTAACAGTTATTGGCACCTTGAAGAAAACCAAAAAAGAACTTCCTCTCCAATTTCCTCCGAATAAACTGCGAGCTATTGGATCTTCAATATTCGGGTTTCAAGATAATATGTCCCTAGTTTCATATGTTCCTAAAAGAAATAAAGCTGTAGTATTGCTCTCTACCATGATCGATACAGACGAAATAGACGAAGATACAGGAAAACCAGTAATGATTTTAGAATACAATAAAACAAAAAGTGGCGTCGATACGGTTGACCAAAAATGTGCTTCCTACACGACACAAAGGATTACCCAAAGACGGCCATTAGCATGCAGGAAGACGAAGAATATCCTGGCTTAAGAACTTAATGGAATGGTTTAAATACAGTAGTACAGAACTTTTTAGAGCTGCAGTCAACAGAGTCCGCATAGCCATGATGATTTCTAACCTTCGATAGAAGATGGAACTTAAACAAGAAGAAGGCCATTAGCAATATTTTTTCGCATACTAGATTTAGCTGGAATAAATTCCGAAGTTATTTATAATTGCACTAACTAAATATGTCGCCACAAAGAAGGAGAAAATTCTTACTTGAATTAAGTTTCTCCCTGATGAGAGATCATTTAACTCTGAGATAGCGCG
>NW_027314455.1:0-14822 GCF_040954645.1 Diabrotica undecimpunctata | reverse complement strand
CGCGCTATCTCAGAGTTAACCATTCTGCTCCTTAGAGTCATAGAGATAGATGGTGATGTCAACAGTTTGTTCATTTTGACGAACGCAAAACGTGCCCGTTCAATACGTAAGCGAATTTCTTCAAAATTTTGGTTTTTCTCGTTGACGACAGCTCCAACATATTTAGATTAGCTTAATAGAGAAGCAGCTTATAGAAACTAACTTAATACGACCTGTTCATTAGATACTAACTGTTCGCAATTGTTAACTTTTTTGAGATAACCATTATTTTGATTTTCTTGATGTTGATATGTAAACCATGTGTCATACTAACCATATATCGAAGAGTCTCTGGAGGTCTCCCAAATTTTTGGCCATTATAGCCGTATCGTCAGCATAACTGATGTTGTTTACAAGAACTCCATTAATCGCTATTCCAGCTGACTCTCTTCCAATGCTTCACAGAAAATATATTCTGAGATTAAATTAAATAACATTGGCAATAGACTACATCCCTGTCGTACACCCTTCTGAATATTTAATTCCTCTGACAGAGAGCCTTCGAGTTTTATTCTTGCCGTTTTAACCGCAGTATAATCTTGATATTATTTAAACTTGATAATCAATGTTTAGTTTAGTTTAGTTTTGCAAGATTTCTAATAGTTTCACTATTCACTTAGTCTATTCACTTTTATATTGTATTGTATATTTTCAGGGGCATCCAGTGTCAACCAGTCAACAGTATCACATAGCTACAAAGTCGCATATCGAGCTGCTATAGCAGGGCAACCACATACAACTGCCAAAAATATTATTTTAGCAGCAGCACTTGATATGGTTGAAATTATGGTCAGTAAGCATGGCAAGCAGATTAAAAAACATACCACCTTGTGACAATACTATTTCACGTAGAATAAACGATATGGCCAATATGTTTAAGAACAAGTAATCGAAAAATAAAAAATCGAAAAGTGCAAAGCACTTCCCGCAAACAGTACTTTCCAGTATTTGTACGATATGTTTTTAGAAAGTACTTGTGACTACAATATCGATTGGAAAAAATGTATCCCTATTTGAAGCGATGGCGCTAAAGCTATGACTAGTAAAAATACCGGACTCATTGCAAAATTAAAATCGATAATGCCAAACATATTCTGGTCACACCACACTGTTTTCTTCATCGACATTATAAGTACCTTTGAATTTAAACGACTTACTTAAGGAGGTAATAAAAATTGTAAATTCTATCAAAGGAAAAGCTTTGCAAAGCCGGCTATTCAGAATCTTTTGTGAAGATATGGGCTCGCTTCATCAAAATCTCCTTTGTCACGCAGAGGTCAGGTGGTTATCGAAAGGAATGGTATTGACAGGATTTCTGGAACCGATAGCTGGATTGTTAATGTTCTTACAAGATGCAAAATTTAAATATGCTTCTCGTTCTTCTGACCCTATTTAGCTCTTAAAATTAGCATTATTGGCAGATCTTTTTAGTCGCCTTAACAATTTGAACAAGAACCTTTAAGGAAGAGAAGACAATATTTTAACAGCTAAAGATAAAATAAAATCATTTCACGCAAAACTTCGTTGATGGTCAACCTTTCTGCAAAACAAAAAGTCTTGAGTCTTTTTTATGTGTTGACTTGCACTCTAAAGCTGACAATGGGCATATATGGATTTTAAACCTTTTTGGGGCAAATCAATAAATATGACTGATGTCATCACTAAAATGAAAGAATGTCTTTTAGATTTAGCTGCTGATGGCATGCTTAAAATAAAATTTTATTTGCAAAGTGTCGACGTATTTTGGGTGAAAAAAAAAAACACAAATATATAAAGCTGCCAAGGAAACCTCTTAAATTATTATTAGTGCAATTCGCCACTTTATACTTAATAAACACAAGTTGATAAACTTTTGAAAAATAAACAGACAAATCCTTACCACTAGTTTTTTTTTGGTTTTTTTTCCTCATTTTTTCTTTCAGCCAGCGACCCCTCGAATAAGGAGTCGTGACCCACAGATTAAAAAACACTGGAGTAGAAAATAGCAGAAAAGGAATTTGTGCCTTCCTACATATTTTTTCTTCTTCTAATTATACGACCCTTATCAATCATCTGATATCCTGTAAGCTACCGTATTAGCTATATCGTTATCATGGCCTTATTCATAGCCACTCTAAATAATGATACAGACGATTTTCCGTACCACTGTCTAAAGTTTTTAAGCCATAATGTTTTTCTTCTGTTAGAACTATGTTTACCTTGTATCTTTTACTACATGATGAGATGCAAAGATATAAATTTTTCAGGTACCCTCATAATTTGGACGAATTAATCCAATTTGCATATTTTTATTATATCGACCAGTTATGATGTTTAATTCAACCGTCTAAAAACCTCCTCATTTTTGACTTAATCATCTCAGCTCATCTTTAGTAGTAGTCTGTATACCCACGTTTCAGTTGCGTGATATGGTTATATGTATTACTCGCAGAAATATCTTTAAAACGATCCCCATCAGACATATTGTCGGTTTTATCTTTATTTCCGACTTGTCTTCTTTGGTCCATGAGATTCAGCATTTCCTCTATCATCAACCCCCGTTTTCTTCTCTTTTTATGCACCAAATCTTGTTTTCCAAACGTTTTGTAAAATATTTTTTATTTTCTACAGTTTTCTATCTTCCTCCATGATTGATGCCTACTTTCTTTTTTCTTCTAGTATGCCGTTTATTTCTTTTTTACGTTATCGTTTGCCATCTTTTCTCTATGAATCGTAACTGTTTGCTTGTTCATCCTTTGACACATTTGTTAATCTCAGTCTGGTATTTTCTACCAAAATATTGATATTATCTTCCCGTTATTTTGCGACAGTCTTCGCGTTAAAATCTCTAGTGATAATACTGATATTTTTTTGAGTGTTTCCTTGTAGATTCTAATACTCTTTATAAATCGTTATAGAATATTTTTATATCCAAGCTATCCTGTAACCTAGATATGGAAAGGACATTTACCAACACTCTACAGAAAATATTCAAAAGAGAATTTAATGAAAAAGCTGTAAATAGGTTAACTTTTAAGAAAATGTCACTAGCTACTTCGTACACGAGTAGTAGATACAAGATTAGTAATAGATAAACTTCTTTGTGCGTCGACAAACTTGAGGATACCCTGCCAATGATCCTATATTAGACATTTTGTACTTCTGTGTTAAATTTTTTCTGACATTTACTGACTTTTCTTAGCTTGATGTCCATTTTGTCATTGCATTAATTTCCTTATTAATTAATATACAAATATACACTCATTATAATACATATAATGTTCTTCAACCATCCAAATCTTATTCTGATTTACAATTAAAATCAATCGTTTCCAAATATGGACATTAAACCATTCACAATAGAGTGAAACTAGATATATATTCCGTTTTTCTAGGACATATGCGATCTCGTGATCTAAACAAATACGTAGACAAAAATTTAACTGCTCACGAGGATAAAATACTGACCGGCCAATTAGGAACAAAGAATGGATAACAGGCAGAAAATTCACTTTCCCCTTTCGATTATTTATGTTATTATCGGAAACCATACATATTCGTTAAGATATTTGAAGAGCTTTAAAGAAAGCCATGTTTTTTAAATGTAATATAATGCACTGTAATTAAACGAAAATAATAAATGTTTTACAATGTAGTTTTAGAAAAAAAATTATGTTTGTGACTGATCATCTAAAACTTTCTCGATTATTGTGGACCATTTTGTATTCTTTATAATATGTAAATAATATACTCTTCATTTGTCACGATAAAGTCAATATTTTTCGAGATATTTTAAGTTAAAATTCAAACGGTACAGTTATTTTAATTAATATATTATTATGTCGGTGTTTTTGGGATATAGGATGGCATTTTTTACGCAAATAAAATTTTAATCGCTATTAAAAAACATTGTAGATGATAAATAAAAAAATCGAAATCGTAATTTTACTAAAAAAAAAATCTTTTTACTGACGAGTCTACATTTACATTTAGAGGAAGTATTTAACTGGAGAAACAGCCACAGTTGGGATATTGAAAATTCCCATCTATTTCGGCAGACACATTTTCAACATGAATTTAAGATTAATGTATAGTGCCGTATATTTGGAGATAGTTTGTTGGGTCCTTATGAATTATCAGCAAATTTGAATGGTAACTCGTATTTACAGTTTCTAAAAACTACACTTTTCGACGATCTAAAAGATTTGCCACATAATCAAAGAAGAGATATGTGGTTCATGCTGGATGGAGATCTGCCTTATTGTCCTTTAATCAGCGATTTCGTCATCGTTGGATTAGCAGAGGTATTGAAGTTCTGTGACCACCTAGAACAACCGATGTAATCCTTTGGAATTTTATTTCTGGGAGTATGAAATCACTGTTAAATTCACAAGAATTAAATAATCGTCAATCATTATAGCAGCAAATAATAAATTAGGATAATTTTTTTTAAATTATCTATTTTTTAAAGTTTGAATATCCTTTAACGAAAGAATGCATAAGCTTTTTATGATAAATGGGCTTCACATTGAACTTTTGTTATAAAAGGTTTAGTTAAAATGTGCTTTTTGATATTTTCGTGTTATTAAAACTGTCCTTTTATTTAGATTATAACAAAATGGTTCTTTTTAGAACCACAATTTGTTTTTAAATGTTGAATGCATCTATTCATTTTAAGAAATAAGAGACTAGTTCTTATTGTTGTGTATAATCTGTGAACTTGTTCTATTGTAGCGTGTTGGTTACGAAATCCGAACTGATGGTTACGGTTAGGTATAAGACCCATTTTGTCCAATATTGGTTTGATTTTTCTCCACAGAAGTTTTTCAAAAACCTTAGAAATGACTAATAAACTAATCAGTCGGTATGAGTTGACATCTTTTGGGTCTTCACCAGGTTTTTAAAAAGTCTAATCTGTGCCACTTTCCATTGCAAAGGGAAGTAGTGCAGACTTAACATAGCATTGAAGATCATAGTAATTATTCTGTAGCAATCATGGATTAGTTCTTTAAAGAAATAAATATGAATAAAAACAATGGAAAACTTATAAGAATGATAAGGTAAGTGACACAACTAAGATGAAAAGCCAGATTCATGAAAGCACAAAACTGAGATGGATGGAAGACAAAAAAAATCCAAGTAGCCGACCATGGAAGTTACCAGTTGAGAGATAGAAACAGACTGAGAGACTGAGAAGAAGACCTAATGAAAGATAAGAGGACTAAGATATTGAAAGCATTCAAATAAGGGGAGGAAAGAAACCGAAAAGATCTATATTATAAACAAAGAAAATAATGGACAGGCTTGTAAACAAGGGTAAGTTACATGAAACCTGTGAAAAAGAGTAATCTGATTTATAGTAATAACCGATTCTTAGAGCTTTTCTTAGAAATTTTATATTATTGCAAAGTTAGTATTAACCACTGTTACATGACATACCCTGTGTAAAAAGTTTTGTTGCAAAATATGCGAAACTAAAAATACCAATCGTCGTGTTTAAACGTTTTTTTGAACACGTCCTCATTTATTAATAATCGAATTTATTCCATTTGGCTATGCTACCTTGTACAATAAAAAGCAGAAGAAATTGATAGAAAAGTAAATAAAAGGTAAAATACATTTGAAGAAGTATTCATTTGGACTATTTTCCACAAAAAAAGTATAGAATCGTTTAAAATATCTATTACTGACTTCAAGGTAGTAGTGATGGACCATTCAACAATTAATGTTCGAGTATATTCTACATTATTACTACAAAGCATAAAATATGTACGTTTTGGAGTAATCCTTAATCCTTACCTTATTCCATTTGTGTCGCAGCAAGTATGTCAGTTTTTAAGGCGAAATTTACGAGTTATCATATTTACAACACAGTAATAAACTGAAATTGTTTTGAGGTTTACCTAGGAATCATTTTAACGGTTATTACTATTTTAACGATTACGCTACTCTGTTTCTTTGCCCTTATTATTAAATATACGTCATTTAATATTACAAAAGGAACATTCAATGTAATAATGATAAATTTTTTTGATGAACAGAAGGAAAATCTATTTTTAAAATTGTTTCCAAAATAAAGATGATATCTAAAAAAGCATAACCTTGTAAATTAAATCTATAAATATAGAAATGTCACCTCAGTTTTTATACTCATTAAATATTCTAATTAGTTTTAGTGACGGAAGTCGAGCCATTCGATATGACATACAATTTTATAAAAAGTTTTAAATAGTTTGACCGCAGGTGTCAAGGATTTAATTGATATACAAGAGATTAAAGGTAATTTGAACAAGTTAGAAGGTAAACTTTTGTGAAGATCATTATTATCATTTTATTTGTTTTTAACCTTATTCGGAATACATTTTCTAATAAGAACTTAATTTAGCCAGAAATTATGTAGTAATATTTTTATAAAATTTGCCATTCGGTTTCATTGGAATTATTCTGCTATACAATACATCACTCATCTGCATCTATTTCATTATTCCTGCATTTAAATGTACAGCACGCATCTTTCTCTGTTTTCCTATCTCTCTACAGCTGCTAGTATATTGGTAGGTATATCCGAACCATATTATTTCTTATCAAAAAACATCAAGAAAAGCTAAGAATTATTTTGGACATCTAGCGAAACATATATTATTAGATCGCGTCAGATAGTCGTTAGCTCGTATCAGGGTAGTTTCGCTAAAATGTCTAAGCGTTATTTAATACGTTTTACTCGAGTCTCTGAGCAAGAGTTACACCCTACAAATCATCAGAGGCCAAAACGTTCGAATCTAAAAAGAAACTCCCCTTCCTACCCACAAAACTGCTGACCTCTGCCAGCAAAGAACTTGTTGACGAATACCTCGATATTCTGGAACTAAAATCTCTTTTTTACCGTACACCCAGGTAAATAGCTCACTTTGAGCTTTGCACACGGATAGGAAGGAATCGGTTTTCTGTGATCCCACTGTTGTATGAAGCACATGTAACTATTGGCCATGGAGGAACAACAAGAATGTTAAATTTTTTAAATGATAAATACAAAAATAAAGCACAAGAAGTAGCAACACTTTTTTTTTAAATTTTGCATACCCTGTCAGCAAAAACTCAGTTCAAAAAGAAAAGGCCTTATTGTAAAACCTATAATATTTTCTGAAAGGAATAGTCGGTTTCAAGTTTATTTGATCGACATGCAATCCGAAACTGATGGACCATTTCGTTTTATCTTTGTATATCAGGATCACCTGACAAAAATTCGTGCAAACCTTTGGTAAAAATTTTCTGCATTTTTGAAGCACCTTCAATACTCCAATCGGATAATTGCCGTGAGTTCGTTAACACAATAATAAATGAACTCAAAAATATGTGGCCGGATTTAAAAATTGTTCATGGAAAGCCTCGGCATAGTTAGTTACAAGGAAACGTCGAAGGGGCAAGGGGCTAATCGTGACATTCAGGATATGCTAATAACTGGATGCAAACAAATAATACAACTAAAAGGTCTGAATTTATTTAATAAATAAAAAACAGGGCCTTTTAAGTAGGAATAAAAGTCTACCTACGTAGCAATGTTTGGGTCGAAAATAAAAGTTGGTCTATCGGATTCTATATTTCCAAAGGACTGTATTAATGAAATATATACAAAAAAATATCTTCAAAATTTATTAGATGAAGTAAATAATGCAGAAGGTGGCAATAATAATAGAAAAGTTGCTGGAACAAATTCATCGGACCCTCATTACAATGATTAGAGAACTACTACATACATATTGAAAAGCTATGGGTAGTAAATAAATATTGTTATTATTTATTCGATTTTTTCTTACTTAAAGGTACAACTTTTATAACCAGTTCAAACATATCAAATGAAAATGACAAATTTAGCTCTTCTGTAAATATTATTCCTCCAGCTATCACCAAAGTCGCTGACATATATGAAGTAACAAACGACACCAACCATTCCAAGACATCTGTAAATATTATTCCCCTAGTTACGACAGAACTTGACAGAGTTCGAATGTTCGAACGGTTGCGTATGTATCTCGTATAATATGTTTATTCATACAGACTGTTGTGCTGAAATTAACGAAAATAATAAAAATGATTTAAGGTGCCTAATATATTGCCGAAAGAAATCTATTATCGAAAATAGATTTCAAAAAAGATGGTTTGCTTCAACAAGCAAAAATAAAATTACCTGTCCCCGATGTTGATAAAGGGCGAGCTGAGGCAAGAAATATATTAGGCGTTGTTATGATATGTAAAGATAACATGTATTACAAAATCGGGACAGAAAAGGGCACATTCCCACAGTTATTTACAATAAATCAGTTCAGTGTATGTCCGGCTTCCATTATTGCTACCGAAAAAGTTTCAGTTGTTGAAAAATCTCTTCGTGAGATTGCAGCGACTTCATCTCTATGTGGTGGTCAAGGATACAAAAGATGCTCGTGCACAACCAAATGTGGTTCAAAAAAGTGCTACTGTAAGGCAGCTAATATTTTATGCAACTGTAAATGTCACGGAAGTTTGCCATGTTTGAATAAATTGCAGGTATTTGTGATACAATTGGTAATGTTGTATTATTTTCTAACACATTATTTAACATTAAACAAGGAGAATAGTTAAACTCGACATTAACCTGCTAATGTCAATATATCTGAATTTCGTACGACATTAACATTACATTTCGGTTAAAGTCAAGATTAACTGGTTAATGTCAAGAATAACCATTTTCGAAGTTTAACCGTAACATATACAGGGATGAGTGCCTTAAGAACCGGCAAAATAACGCAAAAGATAGAAAACATAATACGTTGTGAAATAAAAAGAGATGAAAGTAGTAGAGGTGAGAAATTATCGATATAAACCTATAATTTACTTTACATTACATTGGAATTATCGAAAATTTCCCACCTTTAGACGTTAGCTTATGAGCTGGTTGACTTCAGTCATAGTAATACGTATCACGTAATGTACGTAAAAACAGTTTAAGTAGGAGTATTTTTTTATCCAAAATTAAAGTATTGAATAATAATAAACTATGATTTGAGACGTCGCATACACTCATCTCAATACAGAATTATCATAGCTTGTTATTCTGTATTCGTCAACACAGAATTAATTATCAAATTACTACTAATTAAACTGTTTACTTACATTTGCTTTATTGCCTTCAATCAGTTTTTACTTTATGCGAAATTTAAAAAATGTAAATGTGAGACGTCATACTTGTAATATTATGACTGAAGTCAACTAGCTCATAAGCTAACGTCTAAAGGTGGGAAACTAACGATAGTTCTAATGCAATTTAATGTAAATTAGAGGTTTCTATCGATAATTTCCCACCTCTACTACTTTCATCTCTTTTTATTTCACAACGTATTATGTTTTCTATCTTTTGCGTTATTTTGCCGGTTCTTAAGGCACTCATCACTGTATATCCTAGAGTGTATTTAATTGCCATCT
The DNA here is from genome assembly GCF_040954645.1 of Diabrotica undecimpunctata. Classification (NCBI taxonomy): domain Eukaryota; kingdom Metazoa; phylum Arthropoda; class Insecta; order Coleoptera; family Chrysomelidae; genus Diabrotica; species Diabrotica undecimpunctata. The sequence goes on along the minus strand of NW_027314455.1, from coordinate 5,348 downwards.
ACTGTGCTTGTTTTCCATAACTGTATTTTTGTGTTTTATGTATTATTATAATTAACTAAAATATAGAATAAGTTTTTATTTTTTAAAATGTTTTCTTTCAGATGTTTAACCCTCTACATCTCAGTAGCTATTTAATAAAAGTCAATAGTCTAAAAGTTTATCAATTAAAGATGTGCGTCTTCTAATATGCAACACATCCAGGATCTTTGGCTCAACGACACCGATCGATATAATTCGGTGTTTAATTAAGCAATAATCGACCTATTTGTATAACATAAAAACTTCGCAGTACAATCACGAGTGCAGATAATAATCTAATCTTGTCCATAGCGACTTATATTAAATTTAACAGTTACATGAGATTGTTGTTGTTGAAACTTTATTTGAATCGTGATCGGATTCGATCAACTTTAAAGTGTTTCTTAATGGATATTGATGTTACTAGGTGGGCTGTTTTACGAACGATAGGCGGCAGAGTTAGTGTCCCTTTATGGTGTTGACAGAAATAATAAAATATGTTTTATAAATCATCTATTACCAATAATGAGAAAGGAAGACGACTTTCCAAACAAACTAAGCCTTTCGTATTACACAAATGGGTGATATAAGAAGTGGAGCAGCACACTAAATGTTCAAAACTACATACAAGCTGCAATATACATTTTTTGAACTTTTTTCTAGCTTCATAGTTAATTTAGTCTTGTAATGTAGTCACAGAAGGTAAACTCTGTGTAAAGAATACATTGATTATTGTAAACTTTTGGTTTTTATCTAGCAGAAAATTAGTCACTCAGGCATTGGAGTTATTACGGCAATTTGGGTAATATGCACTTTGTCTTGTAATGTAATAAACCTTGAAAAATCTTGTATCAATAAGCACTTTAAAATAAATTGTATTTCAATAAGAGTAAATGTAAATAAAAAGTAAGTATGTATATTAAATAACTGATGATCTCCTTCTGACAATGCCACTTTCTTTAAATTGGTTAGAGGCGGTTTTTGAGAAGATGGTCAAACCTATGGACGTCTGGTCTTAAGATAATTCGCCAAAACACTATAGGTGCAAGGCACTATAAGAAAAAGAAGAAGGTCAACCCTTACATATATTTAATTATTTGCAGTGATTTCAAAATCGATTCACATACAACGATTGACTGTAAACTTGGAATAAAGACAGAGGGTCTTTTAATTTATAAGCGGCGATATCCTGCATGTTAAGATAATTATAAAAATATATACAGCAACATCTTTAATTTTTTTATAGCAAAATATACAAGCATGCCCTATGAATGAATTTACATGAAACTTTACAAGTTTTCATCAAGTTATTGAACAACCATGTACCGGAATGGCCAGAAATTATTTTTAAAACTTTTACACATTCCATTAGTATTTTGATAAGGACTTGCACTTGAAAAAAAAACTAATTTAAGATGTTGATATTAAAAAACAAAAAAAGAACAATAAACAAAAACGACTTGACTATTCATTAGATGTCACTAATAGCTTTTGTTTTGCATAAACCTGAAGCCTTCTATAATGATGATGTTTTATATGATGATTTTTATAACTTCCTCAATTTCATCGTAAACGTTAAAGCATTTACATCGTTATGAGATGTTTTAATTTCATGGTTGATGAAAATCGAAATAAATCGTGTAAGTTTTTAATAATGTCATTTACGAATCGACTAATGTTTGAAAGGTTTGGTAGATGTTTAGTTTCTAAAAATATGAATTCTTATTTAAATTGCCTTTCTCTCTTGCAAGGGACAATTAATTCTACCATTTATTAATTTAAAAATCAAAATTAAACCAAACAGATCTCTTCTCACACTTAAAGACAAGCTTATAGACCTCTCCATGATAGTGTAGTCATAGTCTGCTATTATAATCCCACTTTGAAAGGAGCATACCCGTAGGAATTTATGCTGAACCCTCTCTAAAAAAATCAGAATGTATCCGGAAATAAGGAGACCATATGGCTGAACAGTAGTCTAGCATAGACCTGACCATGACCAAAGAAGAATAGACCATTCTTGTGGTAGAAACTATCATCGACGAAAATATTAAATGGGAGAGGAGAACAATGGCCTCCCTGTGGAACTCCAGATGTGATCACAATTTCCTTAGAAAAATAACAACCTATTTTAACTATTTGAATAAGACCAGTGAAAGAGCTTCTCCACCTAGAAATAATGCTTGGTCGAGCCCTTTCGAAACCAACTTAGTATACAGTATTTTCTGATCAACGTTATCAAACGCCTTAGAAAAATCTGTGTAAATTGAATCAGTCTGCATCCTGCATTAAATGTTGTTTAGAATATCAAGGTCAATAGATTAGTCAAAGTTTGTTTTTGAAGACGCCATGTTGCTCCTGACATATAAGACACTTGATATCCAAGAAATTTGCTGGCTAACTAGACAATAAAATAATTTTGATATTGCAGATTGGATACAGATGCTGCGATACTTTCCAATGTTATTTTTTGTCCAGTTTTATGAATTGGAACAACATAGCATTCTTTCCAAATGTTAGCAAAAGTTGAACATGACAAAGACTTATTAAATAGTAAATACAATGGAAATACAATTGTGCACACACATTTTTTTAGCAACATGGTCGGAATATCATCAGGACCATTTGTAAGCTTATTTGAAAGAGCCGCAATCTCCTTAAAGATTTCGAGCTTTGAAATTTCTGCGCACTTAATATTTTTTTTACTAATATTTATAACTTTACTTTCAAGAGGGTACGAATTGTTTTGATTGCCTGTATACACAGATTGAAAAAATACACCAAAAAAATACTATCAACGTATGATCTTTTACAGGTGACAAAGGAATGATTTTCATCTCAACATTTTAACTTTATATTAATATTATTAATATATATTATATACGCAGGGCCTGCGTAGCGCAAGCGGTAGGATGCTTGACTCGCAAGCCGGTGGTCCGGGGTTCGAATCCCACCGCCGGCAAGAACATCTAGACATTTTAAAAATGTCTATAGGCCCCAGGTCGACTCAGCCTGAATAAAAATGAGTACCTTGGTAAAACCAGGGGTAATAATAGACGGTTGAAGCGTAGCACTGGCCATGTTACCTTCCTTGTATACCGTAGGCCCTAGATATAGCAGACTACCCTGCTATACTCCCAAAGCCGCGACAGCGGTATAAAAACGGGAGACTATTATATTATTATTATATATATATATATATATATATATATATATATATATATATATATATATATATATGAAAATTACTGAGTTCTCGGGAATATATATATATATATATATATATATATATATATATATATATATATATATATATATATATATATATATATATATATAATATATTAATTTTTGATTTAAATGGTCACGAAAGACTCTATGTGTAAACAAACCAAACCACCGAATTTCAATTAATATTGCAACAACCCATATCTTTCGCTGTTATTCATGATATGACCGAGGTATTAGATTTTTGCTGTTTTTATTGTGGTTAACAGCTCTTTTCCTTTTTGCATTTTTCATAAAACGTCCTGGTTAGTAACGTGGTCGGTATAGGATATCTTGAGGATTCGACGATAAAGTCACATCTCGGAAGCCTCAATTTTTTTGCAGGTAGCGTCTGTGAGAGTCCATGACTCAACTCCGTACAAGAGTATAGAAAAGATGTAACATCGTTGTAAAATGATTTTTATGGGAACTGATAAATCATGGCATTTGAATAGCTTAGCCAATTTTTTAAATGCAGATCCTGCTTTCTGTATGTATGATGATTATAGTGTGTTTGTCATGGAAACTAGTCCTTTTGCCACAGATTTTTAAATGATTTATGTTATGTTTATGAATTAAAACTTGATTGTACCAAATTTATATATATATACGGATGCAGAGTGATTACATATGAGTTCGTATATTGATTTCTGATTCAGTGATAGTAGGTGGGTTATGTTTACTGGAAGTTGCACATTACACTCTGAGATAGCGCGTTATCGTAATTTACATCTCTACATTGTTAAAATAGCGCTTGTATGCTAAAGAGAGCCTCTCTCTTACCCACTGCAATCCGAAAACCAAACTGTGTACGGCTGATTTTTTCTTCGCATAGTTTATATATCCTTCGATGTATGATTTTTAGAAATAGGTTTAAAATGTGACTCATTAAGCTAATGGTCCGGAAATCATGGATTTTGTTTTCTATGGTAGAGCAATAAACGTCACTTCAGCCATGATCTTGGTATTCTTCTTCAAGTGCCCTCTCCGCTACGGAGTTTGGCAATCATAATAGATATTCGTATCTTTGAAGCTGTTGCTCTAAATAATTGGTAGATGTGCACTGGAACCAGTTTCTTAAATTGCGCAGCCAAGATATACGTCTCCAGAATCTTTCCTTGGATAATTAACTGGAGCAATCGGTACTTTTTCCCTCTCATCACATAACCAAGATATTCCAACTTTCTTCTCTTGATGGTGATTAACAGCTCCCGTTCTTTGTTCATTCTTCGAAAGAACTACACTATTTGTTATTTTGTCTGTCCAAGGTATTTTCAAAATTCTTCTGTATATCCACATTTCGAAGGCCTCTAGTTTATCAATATTGCTCTTGTTTAAAGTCCAAGTCTCTACTCCGTACAGTAGAATCGAGAAGATGTAGCATCTAACCAATCTCATTTTCAGGTTTAAGTTAATGTTATGACTTACCATAATGTCCTTCATATTAACAAAAGCAGCTCGAGCCTTTCGAATTCTAGTTTTTATTTCTTCTGTGTTATTGTTGTTATTAACGCTTGTTCCAAATGTTTATATTTGTGCACCCATTCGATTTCGTTATTGTACAGGTTTGCATTCAATCTTTGATTTGTTGAAATAATTATGAATTTCGTCTTCTTGACGTTCATTGTTAACTCTTTCTCTTCACTAGCTGTGACTACCTTGTTTAAAATGGATTACAGGTCTTCTACTGTCTCCTCCATTAAAACCGTATCATCTGCGTATCTAATATTATTAATTGGTTGGCCGTTAACTTTTATCCCAATCTCTTCTTCCTCTTGGTCTTGATCTTGGTATTACTCCGTTTCAATATATGTCATTGAATATTTTTGTTAGTCATTAAGTACCGTCGAAGTAAATAGCTACTCTGAGATAGCGCGTGCATTGTCAGGTTCAGGAGCTTTGCTATCTTTTAATTGTGATATTACTTATTCCACTTCATCTGCTGTGATCATCAAAGAGTTCTTGTATGTATTTGGTCCATATGCATATTTCTTGATTTTATCTGTGACGATGTTCTCCTGTTGATATTGCAGTTTGCTACCTGTGTACTCTGAGATAGCGCG
>NW_027314454.1:0-14845 GCF_040954645.1 Diabrotica undecimpunctata | reverse complement strand
ACGCGCTATCTCAGAGTTAAAGGGGGGATAAAGCGGTCGATAGGTACAGCAAAATCATATTTCAACAAAACAAGTACCTATCGGAGGTCAGAAAAATAAATGAAGATGAGATTTCTGACCTCGGCCAAATTGGCTACCGAGAAGAAGAAACATGGAAAAAAATCCCCCTATTGGTGGACAGATGAGATAGAAGATCTACGGGAGAGAGCCTCAGAGCTCGAAGGAATTATACGAGAAGCCAGGGCAACCTCGAGCTTAAAGATACATACAAGGATTTGAAGAAAAGATTAAATAATACAATAAAAAAAGAGAAAAAAGAAAAGTGGCAGACCCTGATAAAAGCACTCGACGAGGATATATGGGGGGATGCATACAAAATCACAATGAAGACCTTAAAGATAATGACCCCATATAGACTCGACGAAGACCAGCGGATGAGATCAGCTGAACTCCTCTTTCCCACCAAGGACATGCCAGATTTCACCAAGGTTTTCCCAACCATGATAGAGGAGTTCACAGAAGAAGAGGTGAAAACCGCTGGTCAGGATACGAAGACAGGGAAAGCTCCCGGCCCTGACGGGCTGCCACCAGAGGCAATAAAGATAATAGCAACTGAGAAACCAGGTTTGATCAGAAGAATATTTAATGATCTACTGCAGAAACAAGAGTTTCCAAGGACTTGAAGGAGGCAAACTTGGTTCTACTCCTAAAGCCCGGGAAACCCCCTGATTCACCGACCTCTTATCGTCCAATATGCCTTCTGGACTGCCTTGGTAAGTTTTACGAAAGACTTATCAAGAAGAGGCTGGAAGGCATGTTGGAAGATAAGAGAGTCTTATCCAACCAACAGTACGGATTTAGGAAAGGCAGATCGACAATCGACGCCGCGACCTGGATAAGGAACGCGGCCAAATCAAGCAAGAAAAGATGGGTAGTTCTTGTTCTGTTGGACATAAAAAAATGCTTTTAATTCAGCAAACTGGGGCCTCATAGTAGACCGAATAGTCGAAAGCGGGGCTCCGGAATATATGTCCAATATAATAAGGACTACCTTTCGGACGATCCGTATGCATATCCAAGAAGAAAAAGAAACAAATGACCGCGGAGTACCCCAGGGGTCAGTCCTGGGACCCTTACTCTGGAACATGTTATACAATGGGGGTACTAGAAATTCACAAGCAGAGACAACAATTCAAAGCGATAGCATACGCAGACGATCTAGCCTTATTGGTTGAGGATGATAAGAATTGGGGCATAACAGAAAAGGTAAATAAAGCAATAAACACGACCGCGGCGTGGATCGAGAAGAACGACTTAAAATTAGCAGTAGACAAAACAGAGATAATAATTCTGAGAGGACCAAGAAAAAGGGATGACTTGGTTTTCAAATATCAAGGCTCCGAAATAAGACCCCAAAGGACAGTCAAGTATCTCGGTATTACTTTCGACGACCGACTTACCTTTGGGCAGCACATACAAGAAGCATGTCGAAAGGCGGAAGGGAGGACCTCAGCATTGAACAAATTATTGCCAAACATAGGGGGGCCCGGATCTCAGAAGAGATCAGTTATGTTACAATCAATATTATCGATCATCTTATACGGGGCCCCCGTGTGGCACGAGGTCCTCCAGATGAAGAAATATAAGGACATGCTCCTTAGGGCTCAAAGGAAACCTCTGATCAGGGTGTGCAGCGCGTACAGAACTGTATCTACCATTGCCTTACAGGTAGTGGCTGGTTCTGTACCCGTGCACATCCTGGCCAGGGAAAGAGCTCGAATGTATCAGAGGGGCAACGGGGCGGTTGGTTCAGGGCCACAAGAAAGAGCCAGAAGCTTGGAGATGTGGCAGAGGGAATGGGCAGCCGAAGTCGAAAAGGCGGCCTGGACGAGGTCCCTGGTCCCGGATGTAGTGAGATGGTACGGGTGTCGGCATCGGCGGGTCAACTACTACTTCACACAGTTTCTGACGGGGCACGGATCGTTTCGGAAATACACCCACAGAATCGGTAGGTCCGGAGACGATCTATGTCCTGAATGTGGAGTGGTGGACGATGCGCAGCATGTTCTTTTCGACTGCCCTGCATACCACACGGGGCGAAACGAACTGCAGCTGAGCCTGGGATCTCCACTAGGCGAGCCTCACGAGCTGATCGATAAAGCCATCGACAGCAAGCACGATTTCGAACTGATCATTGCCTTTGTTACAAAAACCATAAAGCACAAGGAAGAGAAAGAGAGGCGGCTGCAGATGGATTGACCGCTATATTTATTTACTGTTTTAAAAAATGTGTTATTTATTTACTTATTTTATTGCATTTTATTTATTCAAGTTACTTTCGTTTTTACTATATCTTATCTATACCAATTTTAGCTGTTGTTTTTATTTTTATTTTTATCTACATTACTTTTAACTTATTTTTTATCTATTTTTATTTATTAATTAATTTATTTTATTTCATTGTCGGGGCCGCGGGACATGGGACGGGAAAAGGACTTTTTACATCCAATCCCGTCGGATGTCCCGATACCCCGAAAATTAGTGAATGAGGGTATGAATGCGGAACTGAATTGATGAAAGTATGAATGAATGGTGTTACTTGTTAATTGCCAACTGGTTCTACTCGTTAGTTTAATGTGGAAGGGGTGGCAACCAGGCTGTCTCGCCAGAATGAGGATTGAGCAGGACGGTAGCTTCACCGACCAGGGTCCTGATTCTAATTGAGATTTCGACTCAAAACATGTCGAAATTAATATGGCGACGTCGAAATGCGACTTGGCGAACCTTGTGGATTTCAGCTGAACTAACCAAACGACGTCACTAGTTTTCGACTTATCGAAATTAATTTCAACCACAAGAAAGTGGTTGAAATTTCATTTCGAGTCGAAATTAATCTGACAGACTGACTGGACTGGGAGAAGTGAACTTAGGTTCAGTTTAAGTAGGCGGTGTTTTGATCCTTGCAAGGAAAACTGAGGCAAAAAGTATCAATATGGGCTGTGCTTTACGGACATTTGCTAGTTTTGGAGGAATTAGAGAGGTTAGATATCCGACGTTCATAACGGAGGATAAGAAGAATGTTACGGGATACTCAAATTCTTTTTCACTAAGTGATGCTCAATTAGGCAGCAATCCGGCTTAAGCTGCAAATTATTAATAAGGGTATTAGAACCATATTTGGAAGAAGGTGTTTATGCCTCTAGGATACCCAAAATGTTTAGGGTTAGTATTACTAAGCTGCAGTAAATTTAAAAATATATTAGATATAACCACTAAGTCAAATCTTAGTGGGTATAACTTAAGGATCTCCCACATCGCTTTTTTTTTTCTTGCCATCTTTTCTTTCAATTCAGAAATATAATTGAGAAGGCCAATATTTATGATTTAACAACTCGAACAAGAAAAAAAAGACGTTCACGTAACGTAAACAAAACAAACATTCAACAAGCGTAGTGCAGCCAATAAACAACAGGGCCAACCCAAATTTTCAGCAGTGTCAAAATGATAAAGTAAATATCCCCAGATTTAACTACAATCGAAATGAATGAGAATCGCTAGCGATTGCGACTGTCATGGCGTAGTCGCTTTTAAATTTCGACATCGAATGAAATAGAATCAGGGCCCAGTCTCGCCCGAGCCTTGTGCTGGTGAGGGAGGCCGGGAGGCCGTCAAATCCATGTAATGCACGCGAGAAGTGCCAGAGGGAAGTTAAGAGTAAGGCTGACGGGCCAGATATGCTCGCTAAGAGCGGTTCCGGGCCCGTCGGTCGGAGAAAGAGGGGGTGGTTTAGTCGGTAGGCGGTCTCGTCACAGGGTGAAGCGTAAGAGATTGAATCCGACACACCTGGGTAAAGGGCTAACACCCGATCCCAGACGGTCTTTAGAAGATTCCACCTCCAAAAAAAAAAAAAAAAGGTCTTCAATGCCTGTTGAGCTTTATAAATAAATAAATATCATAATATTATATTGTTTTAGAACTCTAGAATAGGTACGATAAATAAATTGAAGATGGTTCAACAAGCCAATTGGCCGAAGTTGGTTAGTTTAAATTCGACGGTTTCCAGAAAAAAAAAATATGTACACTTAAAATGCAAAAAAGCTATTACAAACCTAGTTTTGTTTAATCTGAATGCCTCAAATAGTCTCTTTGTCTCGGAAATACAACTTGCTTGGCCTCTTTTACAAGCATCTGCCCATACTCTTTGCAGTTTTAAAGTAGTAACCTGATCAATTTCTTCCCATTTGGTAGAGGAAATGTTGGCTGAAATCTGACTTATAAGATCTAGTACCATAGCATTGGTTCTTTTTTCCCAACTCAGTATTGGCTCCTAATCTTGTCACTAAATAATCCATATTTTTAATAGTAGTAAACCAAGGGAAGTAGTTAGTTTCATTTTTCAAATATTCAGAAGTTCAAAAGCTTCGGAATATTTAATGTATCCAGCCCTAGCTAGATTAAGAGAGTCGTCTATTATTTGAGCTCTGTTTAACTCCGAAATTTGAGTGTGATTCTGACTTAATAAAGATTTTATTCTTTGCGTTAATGTTTTGCAATATTTAACTCTGTAGTAACCTAAAAATAAAATATTTTATAAATATAGTTAAATCTCACAGTATCTGAAATATTTTCAAAGGTTTCAGATTTTTCACGAAAGAATGAAGAATAAAAAGATTAAATATTAAGATATAATATAGCTCTTATTAATAAATAAGCTGTTAAAATTAAATAGTTTCCTTTTAATGTAATCCTGTCAATATTTGTATGAAATACTTTTTTAAGAATATTTGTTTAAAGAATAAGTTGTAGTACTTTATTTTTATCATTTTGTTAATCATTTAAACGATTAAACGACAAAAACTATTGTTCCGTTTTCTCTCCAAAACGAAATTTTTAAATAATATGATAATATGTTCTGTGGGACTAGAAACCTCAAATTATTTTAGTGATGACACTTTAGCAGAGTTCTGATTAATATTTATTCTATACGATACAAAACAGATGAATATTTTTGTTTTTAGAGGAATTAGGATTTCCTCCGATACTTGCGGTTACCGAACACTGGTTTGAAGTCAACGAGCCTTTTTTTGTAGAAAAATATACCACAATAACTGTTAGATATGATCGTACAAGTTTAGCTCATAGTGGCACACTAATTCTTTCTACAAATAATGATTTCTCTCCTATAATAAAATATGAATTCCTGTTGAGTTTTCATTGGTTTATAACAAGAATCTTAATCTATACATTCTTTGCATTTATAGGTCACCTGATTCGTCCACGGAACTATTTTTTCAGAACCTGTTAAATTTGTTAGATGACCTGCCCAATAAAAGCAGAAAGATTCTTTACTGTGACTTGAATGTTAAATGCGCTATTGCTTGTGCTACCCAATTATCCTCGGTTAATATATTCGAATTATATGGTTTTACAATGCACGTTAATAATTCTCCTACAAAAATTACTAAAACAAAATCTACCATAATTGATTGTATTGTCTCAGATTTCTTAACACTTGATGTACGCTCTACAATTAATAATGCACGACTATCTGATCATGAAGCAGTATATACCAAGTTTAACACTATTAAAAAACAATCCTCGAAAACCCAATGTTTAGGTAAGATTTTTTCCGCTCAGAACTTTCGTAAATTCCAAAATTTGTGCTTGACTTCGGGTGGCACTTTTCCTCTGTGGACGTAGACTATTATTTCAGTATAATATAGGCTTGTCTGTATTTTAATAAGGCATTTCCTTTAATTATAATTAAGTCAAAACATAACAAACCCTGGACTACCAAAGTTATCCGCATATCAGCCAAGAATATGCATTCACTACTGTACATCAAGAAATTTACTACTAACGTCTTTGTCACTGAATATATCTCCAAGTACAGAGGAACCTGTCCAAAACTTATTAAAACAACGAAAACAATGTACTCTGTGATCAGAATCGTCTGGAAGCTCTAAAAATGTTACAAGAGAAACTTGGTCGATAATAAACGGTTTTCGAAATAAAACTAACACAGCTCAAACATTTTCCCTTCCAAACCCTGAAATCTGAATGAATACTTCGTTAGTTGTGAGTAAAAATATAACATCAACTATTTTGCCACAACAAGATCCTATTTCCTATCTCTTCAATTAAAAAAAATCTCGAATTCATTTATTATAAGACCAGTTGATAAATCTAAACTGATCCAAACAATCAGTGGTATCAAAAGTAAATCTTCCTGTAATACTGATGGACTATCCATAAAAATTGTCCTAAATCTCCCACAAAATATGTTGGAGGTTCTGGTCTCACTAATTAAAGATTTCTTTGAAAAAGCTATACTTTCAGAGTGCCTAAAGACAGCCATTATGATTCTTTTTCATTAGGGTGGTGAAAAATCGAATGTCTACAACTGTAGACCTATTGTCTTACTACCGGTCTTATCCAAAATTATTGAGAGACTTATAAAAGCTCGACTTATGTCCTTTCTACATTTTTCTCTTTTTAACATTTTATCACAAAGTCAGTTCGGTTTTTTATCTAATAAGTGTACCGGTGATGCTATGTTTTCTCTACTACATGAGGTCTATCAAGCACTAAACAATAATCTTGACATTGCTACTATTTTTTTTGTGACTATGCCAAGGCTTTTGATTGTGTAAATCACGATATTTTGATAAAAAAACTAAATTTATACGGAATTCGAGGTATTTTTTGAATTGGTTCCAATCTTACTTGAGGAATAGGAAACAACTAGTTAGAGCAAATGATACTGACTCTAGTCACAACAGCATTATATGTGGAGTACACAAGGTTCAGTATTGGGTCCTCTACTTTGCCTTATCTTTATAAATATCATCCCTAATCTAACAACCAATTGAAAAAATTTTCTTTTTTACTGATGATACCAGTATTACCTGGAGGAACTCTAATATTGCAACTCTTCATGCAACTATACCTTCTGATCTACTTAAAATAAAAACCTGTCGGACGACTCTAATTTACTCTCTTTTAACGTGGATAAGACAGTAGCATTATCCTATAAAGGAGCTCTTCAACCCTTGCTTCTTAATAACAGCCAGATCAGTATCGTTGATTCTGTAAAATTTCTTGGTATTTTTATAGACAGCAACCTTAAACGGTCCCTTCATATCGATTTGTTAAGTAAAAAACTAGCCTCAGCCTGCTATGCAATAAGATCTGTTTTCGAAAATAACATATCTTTCTTTGTTCCAGTCTCATCTTCGAGATCGCCTTCCTTTTTGAGGTTCTAGTAGAGCTGTCCAATCTGATATTACCTTTAAATTACAAAAAAGAGAATACGGTATCTTTTTGGCCTCAGTGGAAGAACACATTGCAGAAGTTACTTAAAAAATCACGGCATTTTATGTGCTCCCTCTTTATGTGTTTTAGAAACTGTTTGCTTCATTCATACTACCTACATGTTTTTCTTTCTTTTAGATTCTTTACATTCTTTTACATTCTTTAGTTTTTTCCTTTTCCTTAATACTATTTATGGTTACAAAAAACACTTTTTAACTTACCTCTAGAATCATCATTTACAATTAACCAGTCTTTGTCAGTTAAATTATTTAGTAGTGTTACAGAACTATTGGGTGCCAACCAAAATGTTTCATATGAAGAACTATTTGGCAATCTGTAAGTGATCGGTACGTACCACTGAGTTTTATTATTTCCAGTATATAAGAATCGTTCTAAAAGCAAAAATAAATATATTTTTTTAAAAAAGTATATTTTTTAATAACTACTCGCGCTGGGCCTATCAGACTATGTCACCACTTGCTATGAAAATTCAGCACGATAAATGTATATTTCACTCCACCACCAAAAAAGAAACGAAAACAGCTCGGGTGCTGCAAGATTAAAATAAAGTTTTTATTTGGCGCTTAAACACCTAGATTACTAGCTGTTTTTAATATTTAATTTTTACTTTAGCAAATCACCTTAATTTGTTTAATTTTAAGCAAACATTTTAATTATATTTAATTATTTAGCCTTCGTAGTATCGATATCTGGCCACAAGAGCTACAACGAAGAGAAAATTGATTTTGATCCCAATAAGTTTACGCTGTTTAGCTGGATAGAGGGTTTCAGAGTGCACAACAACAAGCTTTGACTTCGGTTTGCCCAAGTTCACCAAGATTACAATCAAATAATTACAGGTGAGTTATGTTCTCCGATAAATCCAAATTCACCTGACGGACGTCACAAAGGTTGGAGAAGCTAAGATGGAAGATCTCTTTTAGCTACCGTTGTGCAGCGAAAGAATTTTGGGAACTATATTATTTTGGAACGGTATTTCTTTAAAAACTGAGATTTTTATTCCTAAACCATCTTTAGATAGATTTTTTTTTAGTTCGGAAGCTTTCTGCAAGATTCTATTGTTTCGTTTGCTCCAATGATTGATACAAACGATTTGTTTATGTAAGAAAATGTAAGGTCACACATTGTTAGGTATTCAAATATTTAAAAAAAGTTGTTAATGAGTTGTTATCATGGTTTGCTTTAAACCAAGATTTCAATGTGATCAGGTAGATGTAATATCAATTGGAGAAAGATTTAGTTTACCCACCCTCCAAAAAATGCTATTACTATAAAATTACGTAATGCGTTATAAGAAAAATGGAAAAATAATGTCGAATTTCGTTAATACGTTTATTTAAAGAATAAATTAATGAAGTTGTTCTTGCATTTGGTCTTTTTTTATCTATGTCTATGATGTATATTATTACAATATGGTTTTCTTTTCGACTAAAGGGATTACGTATGAAAAATGACGAATTATGTTTACTCAAGGTTTGACGACTGGTTTGACGAAGAGTGCCAAGAAGCAACAGATAACAAAAATAGAGCATGCCTAAAGACAAATTAAGCTAGATGCACAAGAAGAACAAAGGAGGAGTACCGGATCATAAGAAGGAAAGAAAAAAGATTACATAGAAGAAAAACAAAGCAATTTGAAGAAAAGCAGTTAGAAAACATAGAATGGCTAAGAAATCAAAACAAATTTGAAAGTTCTACAGAACTACAGTTCTACAAAAATGAGTATAGAGTTTAAGCCAAGAATAGGGAGCTGTAAGGATAAACAAGGAAATATCCTAAGTGATACGGCCTCAATCTTGAACCAACGGGTTAAATTTGTCGACGCAAAATTTAACTGCCATTATATCCAAGAAACAGCTAGCACCGTCGCAGATCGAAATGATTGGAATCTATTTAACCCAAACGAAAGAACATCAACCACTGAAGAGGTTGCCCAAGCCATTAAAAAGCTTAAAACTAGAAAAGCACCAGCTGATCAAATTTGTAATGAGCTCTACAAGATGGTGGCGGCGCTTTGCTACAAGCCCTGCATAAACCTTTACTTCTTGTCTTACAAAATGAGACCTTGTCCTGTGAATGGTCTCGAGGCATGATATGCCCGTTACATAAAAAAGGCGATCAGCTCCAGTGTGACAACTACAGAGGTATAACCCTGTTAACAACTGCTTACAAAATACTAGCAAATATTCTCTACGAAAGGCTACAAGTTTACACAGTTGCCATAGTAAGAAAATACCAGGCCAGATTTACTGCAAAAAATCAACAATTGACCAGATTCATTCAATAAGACAGATTAGACCGATCTAGAAAACATTAGAATTTAACATTAAAACCCGTCACCTATTCTTCGACTTCAAGGCCACATACGACATTGTCAAGAGAACAGTACTATACCAATCAATGCGTGACTTTGGTATACCAGAAAAATATACCTAACTAACGGAATTACAATGTCTAACTTAAAAGTCAGCGTTAGGATACAGGGAGAAAATTCTCGATCCTTTGAGATAAAGCTTAAACTCAGACCAGAGGATGCCGTGGCTTGCCTCCTATTCAACATTGCCTTGGAAAAGGCAGTCCGAGACATACGAATTAGAGACAGTGGTACTATTTACAATAGATCGATACAAATCTTAGCATACACTGATAACATTGACATAATACGGCGTAGCAAGCGATATGAGCAATATTTTATAGAATTGAAAACGACGGCGAAACAGGTCGGTCTAGTCATTAACGAAGACAAAACCAAGTATATGTTGGTAACTAAGGATCCTGTAGAAAATGAGGAACAAAAAATAGCATTTGGAAGTCACTATTTGAACGTGTTGACAGCTTCACATAGCTTGGCTTGTGAATTTAAGGAGAATAAACCTTACAAATGGGGCATACCATGGACTCGAAAAACAATTTTACTTAAGAAATATCCAAAGAAAAACTAAAATAATTATATACAAAACACTGCTGAGGCCGGTCCTCACGTACTGACCGCAAACATTGAATCTAAGGCAGCAAGATGAACAATTTCTGGGAATATTCGAGCGTAAGACACTTTCGAATTATACCAACTCTTTATTGAACCATATATCGTAACGTTGATTAAAACACAGCGAGTTAGATGGGCCGGACACATAATACGAATGCCTGACAGCATGATTGCTAAAAAGCTAACGACAGGAACACCTATAGGAAGAAGAAGCAGAGGCCGATCGCAAATTAGGTGGTTGGATGGAGTTGAGGGATACTAGATATAATATGTAAATGGAGACTAGGGATACCGTAAGAACACTGATAGAAAAATGCACCGAGTATAATGTTACAATTCATATGGCGTTCGTCGATTTCCATAAAGCGTTCGGTTCCATCGAATTATGGACAGTGCTGGAATCTCTAGAAAATGCACGTATATATTCAAGATATACTAACATAATTAAAAACGTATATGAAAATGCCACCATGCAGATAAAGCTGGACGAAAGCACAAAAACTACAACGGGGAGTAAGACAAGGAGGCACCATCTCTCCCAAACTATTTACCCTTGCTCTAGAAGACATTTTTAAGAAACTAGAATAGAACAACAGGTGTATCAACGTTGACGGATCATACTTAAACCACTTGAAATTTGCAAAGTTTTAATAGCCGATAACATCCAAGAACTAAATGATATGTTACAACAATTAAATGCAGTTTCAGGAGTGGTAGGCTTAAAAATGAACTACAGTTAAACAAAAATACTAAGCCAAGACCAGACAACATTATATAACAATACAAAACCATACTATAGAAAATGTTGAACATTATGTATATTTAGGTCATGTCATCAAACTAGGAAAACCAAATCAAGATGCTGAAATTAAAAGAAGAACACAACTGGAATGGGGCGCTTTCGGCAAACTAGCATATATCTTAAAAAACACCGCCATTCCTGTAAACTTAAAGAAAAAGGTGTATAACACATGCATACTACCAGTTTGTACCTACGGCTTCGAGACAGTAGCCCTTATCAAAAAATCTGCTAAAAAATTAGAAACAACGCAAAGAGCAATGGAACGAATCATGCTTGGAATATCACTGAGAGACAAGTTAGAAACACCAAGATAAGAAGAAGCATAGGAAGACCTCAAAAAGATGGGTAGATGACACAAGAGCAGTGGCAGGCAAACAGTGGATTCGATTGGCGCAAGATAGAGAAAGATGGAAGCAATTGGGAGAGACCTACATTCAGGAGTGGATGGAAAACGGTTGACAAAGAGAGGGATACTAGAGTTTAGAAGCAAAAACCGAACAGAATAGCGACTAGAGCAGGCCAGGATAAACAGAGGATTGTCGAGCCAAAGATGATGATAGTGATGTTTCCTCAAAACAATTACACGAGAATTTTCTGTCAAATAGGGACAACTTCCAGAATGAAAATATACGAAAACGTTTTAGTTTCGTATTATTTATTTTTTTATTTTATTTTTCATAAATAAGAAATTCTTTAATATTCGTTCTTTTAGTTATTAATAATCGCATTAGAGGTAATTAATAATAAATGACATTAAAAACAATAAATAATACAAGAATTACCTGTGAAAATGTAACATTCTTTCCATTGAAAACTACACTCACGACTGGGAAGCCGGGTTTATTTGTCCAATTATCTACAAAATCGTTAAAAGTTACGTTTTGAGGTAATGCAGAACTGTTGCTAGGAAAATGAATCCATAATTTTTCTGTTGTTCCTGAACCATAAGCTCTAAAATAAAATAATTCTCTTAATATTAATTAGGTAATTAAATAATAATGGTGATGTATAATATCGATGTATTATATAATTCGAATATGAATGCGGATATCCTTACGTCCAACTTCTCAATCGACGCGACGATGTGGAAAAATTCTAAGTCGAGGAAAAACTTATTGGTACAGGTAACTCACTGAATGATTGTCGGTATAAGCAATCCCTCACTTTCTGACCAACGGTCAGGGCGGACGAGTTGGTAGGTGGTAGGGTACTCTTTTGTCCTGGTGCTGAGAAACCGGCCCCAAAGGCGGAAGAATCAACGGCAATAATATAAAAGGTAACGAGAAACCACTATAGTAAAGATCCCTATGGATATTTCTAGTATAATCATAATGGCTGTATACCACAATAAGAACAAATCTTGTAGATCCACCGACGGAACCGATCCAGATTCTGCGAGGCATTAGACAAGGATGTATACTTTCACCTATATTATTCAACCTATATTCAGAGGAAATATTTAGTGAAGCCTTGGAAAATTGCGAACATGAAATCCTTTTAAATGGAGAAAGCCTAAACAGCATGTGCTATGCAGATGAAAACGTTATTTTTGCAGACAGTTTAAACAGTTTTCAGCAACTAATAAACAAAGTAAATGAAGTGAGTAAAAGATTTAGACTACAAGTAAACATATCAAATACTAGATTTATGGTCATCAGCTAAAATTAAATTAGAGACGTCCAACTGCTTATCAATAATGCACCAGTGGACCAAGTAAACCAGTTTACCTATCTTGGAACAATAGTAAACGAACAATGGGATCACTCACAAGAAGTAAAATGTAGGAATAGAGAAGGCTGTAAGTGCATTCAACAATATGACCAAACTCTTAAAAGCCACAACCTTAATCTGGAGATAAAAGTAAGCTTCTACGATGTTATATCTTCTCGATATTATACTACGGATTTGAATCCTGGAGACTCAATGAAACGATGGAGAAAAAACTTGAAGCCTTCGAGATGTGGCAATACAGAAGAATCCAAAGGATATCATGGACTGACAAGATAACCAACGAGACTATACTACGAAGAATTGGGAAAGAAAGAGAAGTGATGTATAAGATTAAAAGAAGAAAGTTAAAATATCTAGGATACATAATGAGAATTGACACTAAATACAGATTACTGAAAATATTCCTTCAATGCAAAGTATTCGGAAATCTAGGAATTGGGAGATGAAGAATATCATGGTTTAAAGACCTGAGGAAATGGTTCTCCATAACAATAACTAATCTATTTAAAGCATCAGTTAATAAAATAATTATAGCCAGAATGATCGCCAATATTCGAATCGAATAGACAGCAAAAGAAGAAGACAGTGAAATTAGGAAGTTAGAATTAATCTGAGATTACAAATTAAGGGTTTAACTTGTGATTTAACAGGAGACAAGGTCAATCATTAATTGGGATATAATATAAATTTAAGAATTCTTATAAGAAAAAGTATACATATTACTTACGTAGCATTTAGATATTTTTGCAAAGCTGTCTCAAAAGTAGAAGAACCAATTAAGTTCTCTATCATTCTAAAGATGCAAGCACCTACAAAAAATTATTTATAAATAAATTATTGATAACTGATATACAAAATACAATAGTGTTTTGTTTTGTAAGTTTTGTATTAGCTTATTCTTAATATCCATATTCTTTCCCGTAGTTGTGTTTTGAGGCGGAAAAGTGAGGAAAGACGTATGAAAATCCAGTGGCATACACTTCCTTTTATTTCAACGTTAATTAAATTATATTTTTTAAAAATTATTTGTTTGAAATAAACCACAATATATTAATTTACCGGTTTTTATTGACGTTTCGATCTCTATATCCAAAGAACATCTTCTAAGATATACATGATAGTTACATTTATTTTATTTGTTTAATATTATTAGGTATATTTTTATATAATCTTATATTATCTATTTTGTTTTTTTTTTTCTAATTTTAAAAACGGTCAGTAAATTAAACATGTTAAATAGATATAATGTTGCTTATTTCCAACATTCTCCCTAAAAATACAGAATGCCACAAGGAAAAATATATAGAAAAATGAATATATCTATCATTTGTATATATGAAAACGATCTCTTTATATAGAGATCGAAACGTCAGTAAATTAAAGATTTGAATAGATATATTGTGGCTTATACCCAACATTATTTCTAATAATACAGAACGCAACAAGCAAAAAGCTATAGAAAAATAAAATTAACTATCATTTGTATATTTAAAAACCGTCTCTGGATATAGACAATGAAACGTCAGTAAAATAAAAATATGAATAAATATTTTGTGGCTTATTCCTTGCATTCCCCTAAAAACGCAGAATGCCATAAGCATTGCTATAAATTTTTAGATAGCTTATTGAATTTTTCCGGCTGTAACGGAAGTTACGCTAAAAGTCTATTGACGTGACCTGACCAGGTTCTAATTTTGTTAAGATTCTCTTAAACCAGCGCTCAAATACTTTGGAAGTCATTTCTTCCTGATAATTTCCTGCTTTTATCGACTCAAATTGAAGCAAACCATCATCAAGGAACCATGTATCACGTTCTATAATGGTAATGACTACCTGTCGTCGTCGTCCCATTCCTGATGGAGCTTTTCATCCTGTAAATCAGCCTTTTATAAATGCTTTGCATTAACTTTTGACAATTAAAATCTTGTCAAACTTTTCCAACTATATGACCTTCGTTAATCCAGGTTTCATCCAAACTCTGAGATAGCGCG
>NW_027314453.1:0-14878 GCF_040954645.1 Diabrotica undecimpunctata | reverse complement strand
ACGCGCTATCTCAGAGTTTCGATATAAATTTAAAAACCTAGGTAGCACTTTTTCAGTTTTCAGCATGTTTTCAATGACATGTAATTTTTGATGGTGTTATTGTTGTTAATGTAGAAAGTTTAAAGCCAAAAGTACGTGCCTGTTGTTAGTTATCAGTTGCTAAGTGATAAGCAACTGCACTTACACCCTTGTGTTCTACGGGCCTCAATTAGGGGTTTTTTGCAATTATCTCAGTCATTTGTTTATGTATTTTAATTTACAAACTAAGAAATTAAAAAAACTGTTTAAGATCTGCAACATTTATTTGAAACATTTTTCCCTAAAATGCACGAGGAACAAAATAGGCAAAAAAATGATTTTTCCAAACTTCATCTTTCTTTAAAAAATAAACAAAAGCAAAATTGGCTGTAATTCTTCAAGGAATTATCATCAGTTATCCCTTATCTAC
This sequence comes from Diabrotica undecimpunctata, assembly GCF_040954645.1. Lineage (NCBI taxonomy): Eukaryota > Metazoa > Arthropoda > Insecta > Coleoptera > Chrysomelidae > Diabrotica > Diabrotica undecimpunctata. The sequence goes on along the minus strand of NW_027314453.1, from coordinate 14,430 downwards.
CGTTTAGAACATTAAAAAACCTGTAGAATATTTTTCATATTTTTTTCCCTATTAACTGCGGTATTATGTATAAAAGCATTTAGGAATTATTACCATTTATTTCATTCACGAATTTTCTATTAACAACTTTAGCTTACCTAAACATATCTTAGTTTACCGTGAGTTTGGCCCTGCTTATTTTACAAAAGTAGCAAAACTTACAATGGCAGTAGAATTGGCAACGCTGTTATCCTATATCCGTACACTGCCATCTCAACGTGACTTTACCGTAATAGACGTAATTCAACTTGATCTTTATTTAATTTGTGTATTATGATTTGTTCTACAAACCTTATACTGTCTTTGTTAATAGGTGAAGAAGTGTCAAGAAAAAACATCTAGTAATGGTAACCAGAAGAAGTAATAGAATAATAAGTGTCAAACTAAATACAGACGATGACAACGTGAACATCATATGTATCTACGCCCAACAGGTATGGTGTGTGAAGAACAAGAAAAGGAAGATTTTTGGAGGTGTCTATTTTGCGAGATACTCGAGATTTTTTTAAATGAAAAATGTTTTTATTGGAGGTGATTTAAATCGACATATCGGTAGAGAAAGAACGGGAATAGAAAGAGTTCATGGAGGTTTGGCGATGGGAATATGACATTATGAAGGAAATAAAGTGATTGAATACAGTAATATTGGATTTGGCTGTGATTAATACGTTCATTGTAAGACGAAAAACCAGTCTGTTACCTACACTAGCGGGGAAAGGGAAAGTCAGATAAATTTTGCGCTATCTAGAAAAAGTCAGCTCATAAGAGTTACCAACTGTAAAGTGACAAAGAGTGAGTGTATAGCTAGTCAACACCAAACGCTGATAGTGAGTACGGAGATAAAAATAAGGTAAAAGGAAAGCAAGTAGGACATCAAAAAGCAATGCAGTGGAAGTTAAAGGATAATTATTAGATAAAATTCATCAAGAGTACTGGAAGAGTTTAAGGAAAAAGATACTATAAATGACTGGTGGAAAACCAATAGCAAAGTTGTGGTACGAGAGGGAGAGAAAGTACTAGGAAAAACATCTGGTAAAGCCAAAGGACAAAGAAACTTAGTGGTGGAACAGTAAAGTGCAACAGAAGGTTAGAGAGAAGACAGAGACTAGACAGACACACGATGAATTTAAAAGAGAAAAAGAAAATAATCCATACAAGGTAACAAAGAGAAAAGCAAGATCGTCTGTAAAGCTGTATAAAGAGCATTGCTAAGGCAAGAGACAAGTAATCAAATGACTTGACGTTATTCTCATTCTTATTCATTTACTCCAAGGACTCACTAAGAGACCTATGGAGAGCAAGTCAAGGAGAGAGACATCGATAAGAGCAAAACAGTTTTGGTTTATGCCAAGAATGAGCACAAATTTGAGACAGTTGATGCAAAAATTAAGCGAGGAGAAAAGGAAGCTACATCTAGTATTTATAGATCTTAAAAAGGCGTTCGACATAGTTCCTATACAAGAGCTACAGGGATGTATGAGAGAGAAAAGAATTTCTGAGAAATGTGTTTGTCGACCGGTGTAATTGACAGTTGCAAGCGCTATTAATATTAATCCATTCTTCTTCTTCTTTGCGTGCCATATCAGAATTATCCGACGTTGGCGATCACCATTGCGAAGGCTTCTCGATCTTTTGCAATATGGAATACCTAATTGTCCTGCATTTGTTATCTGTGTCCATTCACGAATGGTTTTTATCCAAGAAACTTGTTTTCTTCCTACACCTCTACGGCCCTCTATTTTACCTTTAAGGATCAGTTTTAATATTTTATATCGACTTCCCCTTACTATATGTCTTATTTTTTAGTATTTTCGATGTTTAACGGTCTTTAGCAGTTCTCTATCTTTGTTGACGCTCATTAGTACTTCTTCATTAGTTTTCCTTGCTGTCCAAGGTATCTTCAGCATTCGTCTAGGAACCCACATTTCCAATGCTTCAATTTTGTTCATGATTGATACTTTTAGCGTCCACACTTCTGCACTATACAAAAGTACGGACCAAACATAACACTTAACCATTCTTTGTCTTAGTTATAAACTGAGATGATTATTGCAAAGAAATGACTTCATTTTTATAAAAGTAGTTGCTATTCTACATTTTATTTCTATGTCTGGATCTAGTTGGTCCGTTATCACAGTTCCCAAATAAGTCATTTTATGGACTTTCTCAACTTGGACTGCGTTTATTTGAAGCTTTGCATCGGGATGTGGGTCACGACTAAACACTAAAAATTTGGTTTTGTTTGAGTTAATTTTTATACTTATTTTCTCTCCTACCTCGTGAATACGATCAAGCAGAATTTGAAGACCTTCAATATTATCTAAAAGAATTACTGTATCGTCTACATATCTAATCACATTAAGTAGTTCTCCGTTGATTTTTATTCCATATGATTGTCTCTCAGGTGCCTTCTTAAATAACTGGTCCGAGTAAACATTGAGCAATGTTGGCGACAAAATGCAACCTTGTCTGACTCCTTGTTGTATGGAGATTTCATCGGTGTAGTTATCTCCAATTTTTACGATAGCAGTTTGATTCCAGTACAAATTTTTAATGACACGAATATCCTTGTGATCTATTCTGATATTTTTTAGTATTTGCATTAATTTTACATGCTGTACTTTATCTAATGCCTTTTCTAAGTCCACGAAACATGCAAATACATCTTTTCTTTGGTCACGGCATTTTTGTAATAGTATGTTAAGCGCAAAAAGTGCCTTCCTAGTTCTCATAGAATTTCTAAAACCAAATTGGGTATCTTCGAGATCCTCTTCGCATTTGCGTCTAATTCTGTTGTGAATTATTCTTGTGAAAATTTTCAGAGTGTGGCTCATTAGGCTAATTAATCGATATTCTGAGCATTTTCTCGCCATGTGTTTTTTAGGTATTGCGACAAAGATGGATTTGAGCCAATCAGTGGGAATCACTCCGGTGTTATATATTGAATTAAAAAGTCTTACTACTACTTTTATGTTATCATCCTCTATGAGTTTCAGCAACTCAGTTGGTGTATCATCTGGACCACAAGCTTTTCTAATTTTAGAATTATTTATAGCGTGTTCTTCATCACATTTCATAATTTCTGGGCCGTCACTACAGTTTTGGTAGAGTTCGTCAATATTACTCCTGTCATCTTCAAACAACTCTGATATATACAGCTGCCATTTTTAGACAATCTTAGGCAAACAAGTCGTGTTTAGATATTACATCCTCCATTTCGTCGCACCTTTCTCTCGTTCATTTTTCTTTGGTTAATTTTATCACTTTTTTTATTCTTCTCTGCAGGTGTCTATATTCTGTTTCATTAGATTTTATCAGTCGACGTTGTTCCATTAATTTCAAGATGTTATGTCATCCATTTATTTTTCTTGATTAAGTTTTTTCTATATTCATTGTTTGTGGAGATTTCATTAACTTGGTTTTTAAATTCACTCCATAGTTCTTCCATTATCATTTTTTATCTCGTGTTTACGTTCCTTGTAATATTTCTGTATATATCCACTTTCTAAATTTTCGCATTGTCGTCCCTCTTAACTATTACGATTTCTTTATTTGTAATATTTACAAATTGTTACATATTCTAACAAAGCTTGAATATTTACTTAACTCTTATCTAATAAACCGTATTTTATAAAACATAATCTACTATATACTAATTGAACCATTCTATCACATGCTTTAACTTGTCTTTAAATAGAAAGCATACATTACTTCCTTTGTAAAAAGATAGACTAGATAAATGATAATAAATAAAAAATTAAATATGTCTTATATGGAGAATATAGCTCAAGGTCCAACGAAATGAAAATTCACGATTAAATACATCTAAAATATATACTCTAGTAGGCGACATAGTTAAATAGATATGTTTTTTTAGACGGTAGCAAATTTATTTATCTATAAAGTGAAGTGGTGCTTACACTCGGATTTTATTTGGCATTTTATGTAAGTATCAAAACATTCCAACCTTCGGTAGAAAAGAAAATCACCGGTATAATATAAAACTTTGCTCGAATTTAGAGCAATATTATTGCCGGCACTGGAATGTAAACTAACCTTCTCAGGTCGCAAAGAAAATTGGATACTGACGTGTGCATCCTTGGCAAGAAAAAGTAGCAGAACTAATTTGGGTTCCTTTTTTATTCTATTTGCGCAGCGAGGCGAAAAATGAATCTATTATTTTGTTTGTGGCGAAATAAGTATTTGGAGCATTTGTGTTGAGGAAAATATATTATCTGGTGTTTAAAATGTTTGTATTAAATTATGTTTCAATATTCTATGGAGCCGAAAATAAATTAATTTTGGAAAAAATTATTTATAAAATCATATATTTTTAGCAACAAATAGGAATTAGTTACTAAAATGTTTACAACCAAAATTTTACAGAAATCATCATCCAGCTTCGAACATGTGTATATAGGCATCATTTTCTTGATTTTAACCTCACCTGACATACCTCTTACAAATTTTACAATAAATTGGCATGACTTAGGTTATGTCGACATGTGTTTGTTTATTTTTTGAACTTTTGCAAAAATTTTTGTTATACAGTGCAAAATTAATGTATGCTGTTTCATTGTGTTCAGTTAAAGTGTAGGAACTTGCAAAATTGTTAATTTTGATATTACTCTGGTTTTAGAGGCATATTTTAAATAAAGAATATATTGAGTGTACCTCATTCATTTGTCATTTGCAAAAATAATGTCTAAGTTATGTTTTAAGTGCAACAAAGACTGTCATATGTCACTTGTAAAATTTTAGATGTGAGTTATAGCGTAGTATTTAACAAGTTTATACCTCTGTAGTTTTCTGGCTGTTTTTTATCTTCTTTTTTGAATAGAAGAACTAGTTCGCTCGTTCTCCACTCTTCCGGTATTTTATTGTTCTTAAATTGCATTAATTAATCTTGTTAATTGTTCTGTCATTGCTGCTCCACAATATTTTAGTAACTCGTTTGGTATCCCATCTTTACCTGCTGCTTTTCTGTTCTTCAGGTTTTTAAGTATGTTTTAAACTTCATCTACATTTATATTAAGTTCTTCATTTGTGGTAATTTCTGGTGTTTTCGGTTCTATCATTGTTTGTTCTTCCTCTGCAAGCTTTGTTAAGGTAGTCACTCCACTTATCCTTTTCTATGTGTTTTGGTTCTATTAGTTCTTTTACCTCCGTTTTTTGACCTCTTATAAAGCGCCATATTTCCTTTTGCAGACCGCAAAAATCATGTTTCATTTCTTTTAAAAAGCATTCCCAGTGATCATTTTTTATTTTTCTTACAATTGCATGTGTTTCGTTTCTAATTGTCTTGTAATTATGGTATGCCTCTTGTGTTTTGGTTGACATGTATTTCCGGTAAGCTTTTTTCTTTTCTTTACATTTTTTCTTCACTTCTGTACAAAACCATGGAGTTCTTCGTCTTATGAACGATTTATTTATATTTATATTTCTTTCACCAAGAACTTCCTTGGCCGAGACTAAGATATTAGACTAAATTTTTGCCCAGCTTTTTTCGACTCCATCACTTTCTGTGATATATGTATTTCTGCTTTTTTGGGTTATTCTTTTTTGGAATGGGTATATTGTGGAGTCATCCTGTAAGCTTTCGACTTTTATCTTTGTGGTGTATTCTGGTATTTTGTTATCACATATATGTGTTTTTATTAGGATTTTGCACAATACCAATTTATTACCGCTTCCTATTTCTGCTGATGTTAGTGCTCTTACATCCAAGATTTGAGAGGGCTGTCCAATATATTGGACTGACCAATATACATAATTATATAAATTAATGAATTGTGTAAGAGCATGACAAGCTTTAAATTATATGTAAAGGAATTTTTGACTGCACACATTTTCTACTGAATTGAAGAATTTCTTCAATTTTAAATGTTACACTTTTTGTTGTTAGTTTGTTTAGTGTGTTTGTTTACCTGTTTATTTTATTTAATTATCTGACCAATTCTACACAACCTATGTTTGTGTTACAAAGTAACACATATTACAAATAAATTATTTAATAATTAAATACTCTAAAAATCGTCGTTATTTTATTATTCCCAAATTGTCCTTAATCCGTACCTATCACACTTTCACTTATTTGTTCTAACTAGAAATATTTGGCAGCGTTGGCGCATCTGTCTGTTGCCTAAATGTTATATCTTGTGTTTCACTAATCTAAGGATGGAATTAACGTAACGGTTGATCAAAATATGAGACGCACCAAACTTACCGTTCAAAAGTTATATAGAATAGAAATTTTAGTCAAAATTTACAACATTCATTGTATATTATTAAACAATGGGAGCAAAAACTTTTTAATGGTCATCTGCTATTCCCCATAGTTCCACATGACACCCTCTATAGCTTAGTTGAGTTGTAACAGGTGATATCTATTGATGTCTACCTTCTTCTTCTTCTTCTATTTATATAGACATGACTCTGTCTGTTTTTCAATGTTCCTCCAGTACGTTGTCGTTCCATCGTTTTCGTGGTTTTCCTACTGATCGTCTTCCTATTGGGAAACCGTCTCTTGCCGTCTTTACTACTCTATTTGTTGTCATTTGGCTTATATGATCGTTCCGTTCTACTATTTTATTTCTTACCCAGTCCTTGATGTTCTCCACCTTGCATCTACGTCGTATATCTGTACTTCTAGCTCTGTCCCATAGTGTCTTACAATCAATTTTTCTAAGTGTCTTCATCTCGGCTGTTTCTAACATCCTTCTTGTCCTCTCTGTGTCAGGTTTTGTTTCTGCCACGTATATCATTATTGGTTTTGTAAATTCTGACTTTCGTTTCTTTTCCTATATTTTATTTCTACATATTGTTTCATTAAGGCAACCTGCGCCTCTGTTTGCTTTATTCACTTGATCTTCCACTTTAGTTTCGAGCTTTTCGTAGCTACATAATGTGATGCCTAGATATTTAAACTTCATCCTTTGTTCTATTATCTGACCTTCCAGCTCCAATTTACATAATTTGCTAATTTGTAAATTTGCTATTGTAACCAATCATTTTGTCTTTTTTGGGGAAATTAACATGTTAAATTTTCTGACGGTTATATTAAATTGGTGCAGCATACGTTGTAAATCATCTTCACTTTGGGAGAGTAGTATTACGTCCCATTTGGTATCCTTGTTTAGTTCTTACTTTTTTTATTATTTCATCCATAATGAGGTTGAACAATAGAGGACTCAGGGAATCTCCTTGCCTAATCACATTGCCAGCTTCAATAGGGTCGGTCAGTTCTTCTTCTACTTTTACTTTTATTGTGTTGTTTTGGTAGATATTTTCGATCGTTTTGATTATTCCTAGAGATATCTCTCTTCCGTACAGTAAGTGGATAACGTCTTTTAATTTGACCCGATCAAATGTCTTCTTCAGGTCTACGAAACATAGATATGAAGGTTTGTTATATTTTAATGATTTCTTTTGCACTTGTCTTATTATAAATATAGCGTCGGTGCATGATCTTCCCGACCTGAAACCTTATTGTTCTTCTGCTAGTGTTATAATTTCATTCAGTTTATTTGTTTTTACTTTGGTTGTTAATTTAAGTGTTATGTTTAATAAATTAGTTCTTCTGTAATTTTCCGGGTCCGATTTGTTTCCCTTTTTGAAGAGAGGTATTAGGATGCTTGATCTCCATTCTTGAGGAATTCTGTTTTATTCTAGTATTTTTTGGATTAGTTTTAATAGTTTTAGGTAGTAATAATTAGTTAAATAGTTTGGTCAGATCTGGTCCTCCGTATTTTAGGAGTTCGTTAAGTATTCTGTTCTCTCCTGGTGAGTTTCTATTTTCTATTTTCCTTAATGCTTCCTTTACTTCTTCCTCCTCAATATTTATTTCTTCATGTGTCGTCACCTCTGGTGTTGGTGTTTCAATATCATTACCTTTAGCAAATAAGGATCGAAAGTAGTCTATCCATGTTTCTTTCTGAATGTGTTTCGTTTTTATTAGTTTGTTCTTTTCTTTGTCCTCTAATCATTCTCCATATTTCTTTTTATGTTCCGTAGAAGTCGTGTTCTATCTGTTTTGAGAAACTCTGCCAGTGTTCCTTTTTTATTTGTCCAACTAAAGTAGTCGTTTCATTTCTGATTTGTTCATAGTGGTTGTTTGCCTGTTGTGTTTGTTGTGTTCTGTATTGTAAAAAGGCTTTCTTCTTTTCTTTACATTTTGTCTTTACTTTAAACCATGGTGTCTTCTTTTTTGATCATTTATCATTTTCATTTATTTATTAAAACTTACAAACACCACCTAGGTAGTAATTACATGTAAGAGTGCTCATTACAAAAACACAGAAAGTAAAACACATTAAAAAAAAGACACAAGTTAATAAAATTTTAAAATTCAGTCCATTACTTATCTATTCATAACATTTTTTAATATCCCTTACACTACAGGTAAAGAGGTCTATATCACAGATCTTTATTAACTCATTACACTGATATTGCATATAGTTTATTATTGCACAAGAAGTATATGGATTTATGGTATAAGAAAATAGGTCATTACTGTTTATCCTTAGGTTGACCATTGGCACATGAAACCTAATAAAGTTGATCAAACCACATGTCTTATATTTAACATTGTTCCAAGTTTGGTCTGACTAAAGCGTTATATAGTCTAATGGTTGTATTTATACTAAAGTGTTTGGAATTTCTTCTTACAAATCCCAATATTTTGTAGGCCTTATTAACAATATTTATATAGTGTTCATTAAATTTCATGTTAGCCTGTAAGTATATTCCCAGATCTTTACATTTGGTTTTCCTAGATACTACACAATTGTCAATTCTATAATTATTTTGAATGTAGTCGATCTTGCGAGTAAAAGATATGACTCTACACTTCGTAATATTCAAGATCATATTGTTGTCCCTAAACCATTCCACAACTGAGGTCAGGTCCTCCTGTAGTAAATGACAATCATTTTAAGTATGTATACTCTTAAAAAGCTTAAAATCATCAGCACAGATCAAACTAGAAGAAAATTTAAGAGATTGTGGTAGTGAGTTGACAAAAATTAAGAAAAACAAAGGCCCTAAGTTGCTCCCTTGAGGGGCACCAGATGTAGCCTGAAATTTATCTAATAAACACCTACCAATTTTGACTCTTTGAATCCACATACGATTTTATAAATGTACAAGCATCATGCGAAAAACCAAACGCATTCAAACTCGATAAAAGAATGCCATGGTCAACCATATCAAAGGCCTTTGAGCAGTCAGTCATTATTAAATCTAATTGAAGTTTATTATTTATTGCCTCACTAGCAAAGTTAGACAGAATGCACAGATTACTAGTTGTGGATAAACCAGGCAAAAAACGATGTTGTTCTGGAGCAAATTCATCTTCAAAATTGTTCAGTATATTCATATAGAGAAAAGCCAGGGAAGCCATTTTAGCCAGGGAATTAAGGATACTTATAGGACGATAGTCTTCTATATTATTTCTATTACCTGATTTAAAAACTAGAGTAATGGTAGCCTCTTTGAGTTTGTCTGGAAAGTTGTTAGTTTTAAGAGATAGATTAAATAGATGTGATAATGGCTTTTGAAATATATCAGAACATCCTTTAAAGATATAGGTAGGGATATTATCACTACCAGTGGCTTTTTTGGCTTTAATTTTTTTATACTAACCTTCACATCTTCTGCACTAATAACTGAAAAGTTAAAAGATCCCTGTGAACTACCCTGATGTGTGGATGATACCTGATAAATTGCTCTAAACTGATGAGAGAAAGCCATGGCAATATCCTGAGGGCCTGTATATGTATGATCATTTAAAGACATCTCGTGAGGAAAACCGCTGGTTTATCTCCTACTTCTTATGAATGTCCAAAAGCTATTTGGGTCATATATGTTAGTGTTTGTTCCTTTCCTCTCTCCAAGTGATTCTGTTGCTGCGTTAATTATGTTATTTTGGTTTGGTTTTTTCCAGATTTCCTCGATATTGTAGTTTTCTAATATTTCCTCTTTGACATTTTTTTCCTGTATAAGTATTCCGTGGATTCGTGGATTCCGTATTTAGTCTTTCGACTTTAATTTTTGTTTGTGCTGTCGCTGCTCTCTTGGGTGGGAAGTATTTCAGGATGATTGTTATGGGATGTCTACCTAATCATATTAAATCACTAGAGAAACTATTGATCAACAGCTCTTTAGCTTGTAGTAATGTACCTTTCCGGTTGATTAATAAAGAATTAATAAAGAATTAAAAAAAAAACTTACTTTGTGGAGTAATATATATACAACAAAAATGTATTTTTCAACACAAAGTATTTTTCAATATTCGTCTAATGCATTGTGTGCTAGTAAATTTGGAGAGTCGCCAATGTATATAATTTTTTGGAGTGTTCTATGTTTCAAAATTCTATCGATTTTATACGAAAAGTTAATTTATACTACATGCCATGCGACGAACAATCCACACTAGCCGAATATTCAGTTACATCATTTTCATTAAACCAAATCCGGAATTTAATTACTAAAAATAATTAATGCTTCGACTCTTATTTAGTTATATGCAATTTGCCACAGTACACCTGGTCGCCAAATGTCGGAATTTTCCATCGCCGTACAATTTCAATATCGCACATATACGCGAATCTGATTTAGGGGATGCGTTTTATGGAGGTTAAGTGCTTCCAATGCTAAAATTACTCGTAAAGTTTGACAAATTACCTATTTAATTTCCTAACGAGATTTTCCGATGTGCCGTCGACAGGGACGTAACAAATAATGACCAATAAAACGAAAATGAAAAAATGTATCCTAATAAAAATCATATTAAAATAATTTTTTTACAATTAATTTTCAGACGAATTAAAAAATAGTCCTCAAAGCAATTAAATCATCATCATCATCACTACCTCGTCAACCCTTTTTGGATCTAGGCCTGTTCCAGGATTCTTCTCCATTCTGATCTGTTTCGTGCTTTTTTTCTCCAGTTTTTTTTATTTTTAAGGTTGTTATATCATTTTCTATTTGTTGTAAGTATCTCAGCTTCGGTCTTTCTCTTGTTCTTGTTTCTTCTGGCATTTTTGAATATTTTGTTTGGTATTTCGCCTTCTTCCATTCTTTCTACATGTCCTATCCAACGCAGCCGTCCTATTTTAATGAATGTTATAATATCCGGATCCTGGTATATTTTGTATAGTTCAGAGTTGTATCTTCTTCGCCATATTCCGATTTCTTTTGTGCCCTTATATATGTGTCGCAAGATTTTTCTTTCGAAGGTGGCTAACAACGTTTCCTCTCTTTGAGTGAGTGTCCAGGTTTATGAGCCGTATGTGAGTACCGGTCTTATTAGGGTTTTATATTATTTGGCATTTTGTTTTTCTTGCAACGTTATCTGACCTTAGTTGCCTTATTAAGCCTTGGTAACTTTTATTTGCAATAAATATTCGCCTCTTCACTTTCTCCGTAACGTTATTATCAGACGTGACTAGGGATCCCAAGTATATAAAGTTTTTTACCCCCTCAATGTTGCATTTTCCTATTGTTATAATTTGTGGCAATTAAATACCAAGGAAATTAATTAAAGTAATAAAAATGATGGTAAAATAAATATTTTACCATCCAAACTGCATATAAATGCAGAAATATACAAAATGCATATTAAGTGCATATGTATTTATTAAAAGTGCATATTTTCAAGTATACCACAATATAGACAAATATCTGGAAATGCATGTAATGCAATTTAGTGGGGTAGGTAAAAATATTCCTCGGAAATACCCCTTATTGGTATTAGCATGATATGACAATATGAACATGTAGTGTGCTTAATTAGTGTTTTTTGTCCGTTTAAAATTGACTAAGTAAATTGCCCTTTGTCTTAATATCTTGTATATAAAATTTTAATAGAGGTGAAAACCAATTAAATTAGGATAAATTAATTTTAAAATGGCAAAGTACTACAAACTTATTGGTTATTTTTTTATTTCCAATTTTCAGATTGCATGGGAAAAAAAGTTGATCAACACTTGGGCACTGCAACGCATATATCTTGTGCACAAAAGCCTTAAGATTCGGTTTAGCAGCTCATAACTACAAATAAAATGAAAGTTTCTTACAAATAAAATTTTAATAAGGATCTCTGCAGTTTGCTAATTGGTTGCAATATTCCAATTGCAAAATTTAATAATACATTATTCCAACAATGTTTAAAAAAGTACTGCAATAATGATGTTGCAAAAGAACATTCTGCTACGACTCTAAGAAAGAATATGTAGATTCCAGCATGCAATTTACTGTTGAAGCGATTAAAACTACAATTGAGAATAATCTATTGACGAGACGACCGATGTTAAAGGACGGTGTATTGCAAATTTATTTTTAATTATTAATTATTTAATTTATTTATTATTAATTTTTAAGAACAAAACATGAGTGACACTTAGGTTGAAATGTCAGTTGGTAGGTCAGATTTTCTTTCCTAGATGGCGCTAGGTTTTAAATCTAAGCTAACATAAAGCTTTAAATTATTTTTTATTAAATTTTACCTTAAAAATATTATTAAAATTAATTATTATTTATATTAACACATAATTAATTTAGTATGATTACCTAGATGACGCAGTTACCTTACTGGACAAACGGCGTGACCTGTCAGCATAGCCTTTTATATAGATAGATAAGTCTAATGAGCCATGCATTAAAACTTTTTCTGTAAATTATACAGGGTGTCTTTCAAAAAAGATTGGTTATAAATTATACCACGATTTTTAAGGATGAAAATAAGTTTAGGTGGCCTAACTTACCTATATGCAAAAGTGCAGCCAGAAAAAGTTGCGGGATGTTAAATTTACAAAATAAAATCAAAATTTTTAATATTACTTCAAAACATTTAAATTTTTTTTTATGAAAGTTTATACTATATGTTAGCATGTCATAGCCAATAAAACCGAAGTAGCGAAAAATGTTTTTCCCGATTTTTTATAGATTTTATAGATAGATAGATCCCGATAGATAGATTTCTTTGGGTCTCCAAACCTTCCCTCCCCCAACCTTTCTGGAGTATAATATTGGATTAAAAAGGAAAGTCAATAGAATGATATACCTATTATACAACTTTTTTGTCTTTTGGTATTTGTTAGATACAGCCACTTTTGTAACTATTAAGCTTTTATACAGATATCAAGTTTACCATTCGAGTTAGCAAATTATCGCTGTGTTCTCTGTCTTGATATTAGGAGCTTGGAAACGTAAAGGCAAACTACAAAAACACGTTTCTGGAAAACTGGGTTAACAACTTGGAATTTGTTCTTTTTTTTAGTTTGTGTAATGAAATGGAAATCGTGTTGTTTAGAACATACCTCACAGTCCTTGATCTTAAATTTAATTGAACCAAAATCTCGATCACATCCCATCGTCGAATACCCTGACATTAAAAAAACGTGCTTAATAAGATCAAAGCGATTTGCAGGAATGTGGTGAAGGTTAGACAAAACAACGTTTATGTACTTATTTTGCCCGGCACAGTTATCACTAAAAATTGTAACTTTTTTCACATGCTTATTAACAAAGATCTCCAAGTAGTGAATAAGAAAACTGGCTATTTCATCCTATTTTCATCCTATAGCGATGGTTTCATCCTATTTCATATTATTGCTGTTCCTGTTTTAACGTTGTGGATTTATAACTTGTAAGTCTATATTAGACCACCGGATAATAAGTTTAATGAGTCATACGCTCAAAATATTTTTAAAAATTATACACCGGAGAATACACAACAAACTTGAGCAGGACATAAGTGACACACAATTTGGATTTAGAACTGCACTGGGACGAGGGAAGACCTGTTCGCTGTGAATGTACTTGTGCAAAGGTGCATGGATGTTAATCAGCCAGTATATATGTGTTTTTTGGATTACAACAAAGCCTTCGATAAGGTCAGACATAACCGTCTTATCGAATTACTTGAAAAGAAAAACTTAGATATGAGAGACATCAGGATCATGAGCGCTATCTATTATAATCAGATCGCTGTGGTAAAAGAGAACAACGTCTTTTCAAATGAAATACAGATTGAGAGGGGCGTCAGGCAGGGCTGTGTCTTGTCTCCTACTTTGTTTAATTTGTATTCAGAGGAAATAATCCAGGAAGCACTAAAGAACTAACTATGGGAATAAAAGTAAATCGACCAATCAATAATATACGGTTTGCAGACGAAACTATTTTATTAGCGGAATGTCTTGAGGATTTACAACAAATGTCCCTGAACCTCTAAAAATCATACGAACAAGATAAATTTTGCCGAGAATAATAACTTTAGGACCCCAAAAAGGTGCAAAAAAGTTTACCACATTTACTCCCGGGCTTCCCCCTAAAACCCCGTCGATTTTGCATGTCAGTTACGTGCACGAAATCAATACTCTGAGATAGCGC
>NW_027314452.1:0-14884 GCF_040954645.1 Diabrotica undecimpunctata | reverse complement strand
ACGCGCTATCTCAGAGTTTCCATTTATTTGTCTTTCCTCTTCTATCTCTAGGTTTCTCATATCCTTGTTTTCTGTTGTCGGTTTTCTCTAAGTTTATTTCCATTCCGTTGTTTTTATATTCTTCTTCTAGTTTTCTGAGCATAAAGCTAAGATCTTCTTCATCTTGTGCGATGACTACTTGATCGTCGGCAAAACTTAAGGTGTATAGGTATTCGTCTCTTACTGGTATGCCCTATCCTTCGCACTTTCTCCTCCATCATAAGTAAGAAGTTTTTTCATAACTTAAAGTGTTTGTAACACGAAAACAGCGCATCTGAGATAAAAGTTAATATAAATTTTTATTGTTCAGAAATCCAAAAAGAATCTTTTTTTTAAATTTAAAACACTTATACCACATCAACCAAGCAGGGTTATTAGTGGGATGACAAACACAATAGTTTTAATACGATTATGTACATTAAATAGTATAATACAATTTTATATCTTTTAAATAACTTAATACATTTAAATTTTTATCTGTCAAGATGGATTTGAGGTCGTCTGGAATTCCATGCATTCTTCTTTGATTTTGGAAACATGGGCAGTCAAGCAGGAAGTGTTTCACTGTCAATGAAGTGGAGCAGTTATTGCAAATTGGCGGTGGATCTTTAGTGATTAAAAATTTGTGTGTGACAGCAGTATGACCAATCTTTGTTTCGGCGAAAAAACCGATTTTTGTAATTTGATTAAAAATAATTATTTAAACATATTTTTACTAACGTATATAAGACAAATATGTTAAAAGGAGTTCTTTGTGAGTAAAATTGTGCAAAAAATTGAATCAGAATATTTTTCCTAGCGGAAGCCCAGTGGCCTTTACTATTAAAAATTGTGTTATCTGCTCCGAAAAAGAAACTGTTTTTTATTAAAGGAACAAAATTAGTAAAGTTAAATGAACTTTTTTGCTTATATATATAATCTATATATCCAGTCACGCCATTTTATCATATTTGATTAACTACATTTTTTAATGTCTGCTTAAATTTAAATATTTCAAGCTCTCCTGATTTTACTTTTTTAACGGAAGTTAAACAAAAGAATAAAAACTAAATAAAAGCTTTATTTACTTTTTGCTTTTATAAATTCACTTGACTTTGTCAGATCTGTAATAAACTTCGCAGAAATTAGGACTAGCGAAACAAGCCCCGAGGAAAGTTTTTCCCTGAGAAAACGTGTCCCTCGGAAACCTCAAGAAATGAGTGGTGAGGTCTGGACGAAGAGAAAGAAAAAGATTGATGACTTAAATTACATGAAACGCGAATCTCCTGGATCTGGATAAAAGAAAAGAGAAAAAGGCAATCACTTCGGGGGAGTCGACGAGAGGGCAAGCGAGTTATTAACCAGAGGTTTATTTTATTGCTAGTTAAATTGTACTCTGTAGCAAAATAGAAAAAAGGGGTTAATATTATTAATACGAGGTATTTATTGCTTTAGAATCATAGAATAAATAAAAGTTTTTTGATTAAATAAAGAAATATGAAACACATTCAAAGGATAACATCCACAAGGAAAATGAAGTTTTATTAAAAAAATTCTTTATAAAAGGTATATTAATATAAAAAAACTCTATCGAGCTATATCAAAGAACGTTTTCGGAATAACTATTCCATCATCAGTGCTATCTGGATTTACATGTTTGGAATCGCTAAATATATGGGTAAAAACCTTTTCACTGTAGTAAAATCAACCTTAGTTCTTTTAGGACGGTTGATCGATATTTTGGACAGAAAGAAAATCACCACACATACGACTTACCAATATATGTACCAGCATATTTGCCGTTATCCAAAGATCAGTGTATGATTAATCAGCCAAAGAGTCAAAATGAAATTGGCAGGTAGACGACTGGCGGATATGTCTAGAGTTTCTAATTTGCCACGCAGACGAGTGTCGTTTACAACAGTCACCGACCGATATATGCGTCACTCGGCTAGAGAAAAAAATGCGCACGCAGCATACAGATTACTTGAAACTTCCTGTCGCCCCGTCGCCACGTGTTTCAATAGCAATTAAAATGTCGTTCAACGAGAACGCTGGGTCTTCACGTAAAAGTTAATAAAATTACAAATGATTATTTTGAGTTTTGTGGATTAACCCACAGGAAGTGGCCAATTTACAAAAAATAGTGGACACAGCTGTAAGTTTTCTGATAGTAGAAAGGAGCCAGTTGCTGATAGTGGGAGTGAATATTTGCCAACTGGAGAAAGTGATCAGGAAAGCATTGCTAAAGAAGAAATTGATGAAGATGTAAGCAGAGAGAAATGTAAAAACTTAGATGCCAACGATCAAAATATTATTGAAAAAGATTATAGTGACATACAAATCCAGTAGGAAAAAAATCAATTCGTACGCAAGTTACATAAATTTGATCATAGTCTAATTGAAATTTTTTTCCGAAGATACAGCCAGATATATAATTGATGAAACTACCTAGGCAAAAAAATAACAAAAATGGAAACATCTTTATTTAAATGAGTTTTTTACAGTTCTTGGATTGACTACGCTTAGGTCCAGAAACAAAAAGCTTGAGTTAAAGGAGAATTTGTCTAAAGATATTCTTTTATATTCATCAGTTTTTAGCAAAAAAATGTCAAGAGACAGATACTTACAAACTATGAAATATTTGCATTTTTTTAACAATGAACATGCACAAGCTGGAGATCGATTGTATAAAGTAAAGAAGGTTTTGACACAAATAAAACAAAGATTTCAGTTACAATTCTATCCCTTTGAAAACCTCGTTACCCATAAGAGTATGATATTGTTTAAGGGAAGAGTTAGAAATAAAGAGGTCCTTAGATGCCTGAACCAAACATGAACTGTTATATAAACCAAATATGAACTGTTATATTTAATCATTAAGAGAAAAATTCAAAGTAAACATGACCTGGTAGAAGAGCAACATCATGGCTGAAAAATCCAAAACAATTATACGGAAAATCGACTACGTCATATGGTATCGATACCGGTAATGTAACCAGAAGAAGAATCAATATTAACACCAAAGTCTGATTTTTGATGTATGTTATTTAAAAAAAAATAAATGATGTATCGTCAATGTAATTGACTTAATAGTAGTGGTATTTTCTATCTATTAATTTCCTCTTTTAATATGGGTAACCAGATCTTACTGCATTCTGTTGAGGAATTTATAACGCAATATATTTCTTTCAGTAGATATTGTTACGATAAATAATGACTTATCTATACTGTAAACAGCTTTTTCTAACAACAAGTATTTTTTAGCCGGTAATACCCAAACGGGTCCCCTCTTATACCTGCGATTGGAACTCTCCAAAGAAGGGTCAAATAAATTCGTTGGCGACCGAAAATCAAAGAAGCTTCCAGATAAACAAAATAAGGTATAAAACCGGTCTTCTTCCATGGTGTTCGAGACAATTCAAGAGTCAACATAGGTCAACATCCGTGGGCTTCGAAGGGATTCCCGAATAACGGCTGTTTAATATATATAGCGGAACCTTCATTGTGTGAGGCAGTCTGAAAATATAATCGAGTCGAGTTTCGAATTGTAGCGGCGAAATAAATATTGTTAATAAATAGTATAAATTAAAGTAGTTGTGATAAGTGTAAGAATATTGTATACATAAATTAAATAAAGACTTTAATAAACTAAGTAAATATTTTTATAATAAATAAAGTTAATAAATTAGACTAATAAACCCAGTTCAATATTCTGATAATTAATATCTGGTAATTATTAATTTAAGCTTTTAAATATATTGTTTTTAATTTATCTTGAGCAATAAAAACATTTCATCGAAAGCTTTATAAATAAATGGCCTAATTTGTTTCTGAGTCAATGTGAAAGACTTGAAATTCTTCAGATTTTCTTTTTAAAAACACTCGTAGTTTCCTATAATCTTCCAAAACAACGTCATGGTGTAATCTCAACATAGATTTAATCGTTGAGTAGATTAATCCTAATAAAGATGGTTTGTATTTCGCACTTAATCTAGTGAAATAGGCTAACAGAACAGTTTCGGGAAATGAGTTTTCGTTATTTTGAAATCTCCATTCGTTGAACGTAGAGTGCGTTTTGTTTTAAATGGACTTTCGGATCTGTTTCCGGTATTAAGGTAGATGTTTTTACTGAAGTTATTTCTATAGATTCTAGCTGTATATGAGTAAAAATTTACTGCGTCTGACACTGACACTTTTAGATTTGTTTATTTTCTTTCTATGATATTATTTAATTTGAGAAATTTTATAAATGAATTTCAATAGAAAGTTAGACCATTAATTTTTTCTCATTATTTCCTAAAGGAGTAAGACAAGGATAGATTGATATTAAACTAGCCTTTGATAGATAGCGTTCCTTGATACCAAATTGGTTTCGGTGTTGATATTTGCATTCATGACATGACATGACATGAAATTTTGTGTTTTCGGAGAAATGGAAAAAGTCGACTATCGTTCGGTGATTAAGTTCCTCCACAAAAAGGGTAAAACGAATATGCAAATCAAAGCCGACCTGGATAAAGTTTATGGTGAGGTTGCACTTTCGTTAGCAACAGTAAAATTTTGGAAAGCTGAATTGGTTTGTGGTCGTATTGGCGAAAGGCTTCTTAAATGTTACGTGTACTCAGTGTTATGTACGGAGTAGAAACGTAGACATCGAAGGCAAAAATTCTATCAAAACTTCAGGCTTTTGATCTATGGTTATACAGAAGGATCCTGAAGATACCATGGACAGACAAAGTCACCAATGAAGAAGTACTGCGGAAGACGAACACATTTATCAACATCGTGAAGGGCCGTAAGCTGCAGTATTTGGGACATATAATGAGAAATCAAGACAGATACGAGCTACTGCAATGCATTTTGCAAGGTAAAATTAAAGGAAAAAGGGCCCCAGGACGAAGAAGAATATCCTGGCTGGCTAACCAGAATGCATGGTATAGAAAGACCTCACCACAGCTATTCCATATAGCGACCAACAAAGTCATCATAGCCAGAGTGATCGCCAACGTTCGGAACGGACAGGCACCATAAGAAGAACTTGCAAACAGGATACAGCTGGGACAAGAAACATAAATGATTTCCTTGGTTAACCCAGTTAAACGAGAAATCCACCGAACTGTGGAAAAAAAAAAGATTATGTGCTGGATATCCCAACAGATCATCCTACTAACAACTTTATCCCTGGACATTTTCTCAAGATCCAATCAATAAAAAATAACGATTACTATGCCGAAGAAATCGGATATCACATTACCACAGACACATTTTACACATTAATTTACAAAAATTTGATGAATTTTTAGAAATGAATCCGGAACACTATTTTAAAAATCATATAAAAAATAAACCTTTGTCTTCATTATATTCTCAGTATAATTATTTGCACGACCAGACTAAAGAAAATTTACATACAATCAATAAAAAAAGACTTTTTTAATTTCTAGGTATTAAATATGTAACAGGTAATCCTGATAACTCAGACTTACATTTGTTAAAAACACACATTACAGCTATCAAACTTAAAAAAAAAATGAAAACACAAAAAAATTCAATAATAAAATCTGATTTGGACACTTGATTGATGCGCGATTCGATAAACTCCTAAACAAAATAAACAAGAATAGTTTTGGACTCTATTTGCCATTAATAAATTACCTACTGATTTTGACTATTCTGTTCATTGTTCATTTGTTCGTGAAACAAATAAAGTAATACTATTAGAAATAGTGCATCCATTAAAAATTCAAGATAAAGAAGTATCAACAAGTAGCATCCTAATGACAGACGAGCCAATTATCATATCAACTAAATGTGATAAAAAGACTAGACAAGAAATTTTCATCCCGGAAATTAAAAATAAAATTAATACCAAAACATAAAATTCAAATTGAGAAATTGAAAATTCTAATTTTCGCTTTTCTGATAAAAAAGAGAAATAGGATTTTCAAATTACTTTTTGGACCCAAATCACAGCCAGTTCAATTTCAAATTCTAGATCAGTTAATTGCAGAAGGTTCCCAGACTTTGAGGACGAAGCCAAGTCCAAAGAAGGAAGGAGAAATGTAGCCATAAGCACCCAGACTAACAGCCATTGACGATTGAACTGGAGCGTAGCGTAAAGTCAGCAAATTCGATTGAAACCTGGAAAACAAACTGTTTTTTTTACATTTCTATAATATCATTCGATTATCATTCTTAGTTATCAAAACCATTCGATATGTTGACGACACTGTGATAATGGCAAGAACAGCGGAAGATCTGCAAAATCTAGTTGAAAGTATGAATGAGACATGTAATAAATACGGCATAAGGATAAACGTCAAAAAAACCAAATATATGACCTTTAGTAAGAATTCAATACATGACACTAGTATCGCAATAAACGGTACCAGGTGACCAAAATCACGAGATAAAAAGACGTATTGAAATTGCCAGGTCTACCTTTATAAAAATGAAAAAATTATTTTGTAATCGTGATATTAGTATTCAGCTACGAACTAGAATGTTAAAATGCTATTGCTATGTATTCAGTACTTTGCTTTACAGTGTTAAGGCATGGACTATTAAACAGAGGAATGTTAAAAATCTTGAAAGCTTTGAGATGTGGTGCTACCGGCGTATACTAAAAATAAGTTGGGTGGATAAAATTACAAATGAAGAGGTGATACGCAGAATAAATAACGATCCAGAAGTTGTACTGAATATAAAAAAGAGAAGACTTGAATACCTAGGCCACCTAACCTGATGAGAGGACAAAAGTACACATTCCTACAAAATATAATGCAAGGAAAAATCCAATAACGCAGAAATCCAGGGCGTAGAAGAATGTCCTGGATAAGAAATTTAAGAAAGTGGTTTAGCAGTACCACTAACGGATTATTCAAAACAGCAGTAAATAAAATTAGAATCGCCCGAATGATATCCAATCTCCGATAGGAGAGGCACTCAAAGAAGAAGAATCATTCTTAGATCAATTCGTTTAATTTTGTAATTTAATTATGTTAGATTTTTCAAGTATAATTCAGAGCATAAACCGACTTCTTTTTCAAATTAATTTTTTTTAATTTTTCCAAGTGGATCCGAAATTGATAACAAAAAAAATTTCCCGAATAGTTTCGAATTAAATTTTTTAGGGCGTATCTCATCAAAATAAATACTTTTTCTAACTAGCTAATTTTTGGAAAAATCCCTAATTTTTGAGTTATTTGCAATTTT
Organism: Diabrotica undecimpunctata; assembly: GCF_040954645.1. Taxonomy (NCBI): domain Eukaryota; kingdom Metazoa; phylum Arthropoda; class Insecta; order Coleoptera; family Chrysomelidae; genus Diabrotica; species Diabrotica undecimpunctata. The sequence continues at coordinate 7,648 of NW_027314452.1, read as the reverse complement.
TTGTTGAAAAAATGCCTTAATTAGTGATTTTTGGGATTTTTTTTCTAAAAGATTGCTAAATGAACTGCAATTATGTAAAAAAGCTTTATAGTCTTTAAACCTTCAAATATAGTAAGAATAATTTGACAATGATAAAGGAATTTTATCTTACTTAAAACATGGAACCAAATATTTCGAATGCACATTTCGAATAATCTATCGCTGTATATGAGAAGCGTGTAAGGTGCGGCTGTACAGCTGCGCGGCGCTTAGAAACTTTGTTTTAATTTAAAACCAATCTATGTTTTTAGCAAAATAGAAACCACTTATGCTTGTCAAAATATTTTGACTTAAACGCAAAGGTTTAAAGATTATAAACCTTTTTGTAGAATAGTAATTCAATTAGTAGTTTTAAAAAAAATCATATTACCGAGAGAGAAAAAGTATTTTAGATGAAATAAGTCTAAAACAATTTTACTCGAAGCGATTCGTTTATTCTTTTCTTTCGATTCTTTAAAGAGAAATTTACATCAACTAGAGGAATGGTCGCAAAATTGTGGATTTCAATCTTCTACAGAAAAAACACAATTTATATTATTCACAAAGAAAAGCTACCCTAATCACTCTCCACTCTCACTATTTAACAAGCCTCTAGTTCGAAAAATAATGTAAAATTTCTAGGAATGACATTCGACCAACATCTAAATTGGAAAAAATATATTAAAAAATTGGCAATCGAATGCCAAGCAAGACTTAATATCCTTAAATCACTATCTAAAAAAGAATGGGGGCAGATAGGCAAACTATGCTCTCTCTCTACAGAACTCTAATCAGATCTAAATTAGACTATGGCGCGATAGCATATTCATAGGCTACTGAGTCTTCCCTTAAAATTTTAGATTCAATACACAATACTGCACTCCGCATTGTCTTGGGAGCTTACAGAACCACACCAATAGAAAGCCTGTATTGTGAAGCAGCTGAACCATCACTATATCACAGAAGAATGTACTTAAAGTTAACCTATGCAATTAAATCAAATGCAAATCCTAACAACCACACCTTCAAATATGATCACCTTAACCGATTATCAACATGTTTCTCCAATAAACCACGTCTACATAAACCTTTCTACCACCGAATCAAAACGGATCTCTCATCTCTGAACACCACCTTACCTCCTTGCTTTCCAGTTAGTTTTGAACCTGCTGCACCATGGACTTTGGGAGTACCTAAAATAATAACTACCCTAACATCATTGGACAAACACACTACTAACCATAGTATAATACATCAAAATCTGCAAAACTTATTATCAAAGTATACAAATTTCTCTCAAATTTATACAAATGCTTCAAAATCAACAGATGGCGTGGGAGCAGCAGTTATATCCTCTAATATGTGTCAAAAATATAAGTTGCCAATACACTATAGTACTCTTAATGCAGAATTATATGCCATATACGATTCACTCACATATATTATATCCTCACCAAATCAGAAATATATAATTTTGACTGATTCACTAAACTCACTACAATCTATAGGAAGAATATACCCAGAGAATCATATTCTTGAAAAAATAAAACAAAATCTGATAGAGATAGAAAATTGTAATAAGGAGGTAATCTTTATTTGGATCCCATCACATAATGGTATTAGAGGTAATGAAGAAGCAGATAAGTGTGCGCGTGAAGCCGTCAATTCAGCTGACTCTATTATTGTGAAATACGTGATAGCTAGTGATGTTTCAAGTGTTATCAAATCGCGGATCCTAAGTGAGTGGCAAAACCGGTGGGAATTTTCAGTGTCCAATCTTCGGAATATTAAACCGGACATTAAACCATGGAGATGTTTCCCCACTAAAAGAAGGGATCAAGTGACAATAACTCGTCTTGGATTAGGTCATACCAGTGTCACGCACAAGTTCTTAATTACTAAAGAATCCGAACCAAAATGTGAGCAATGTAACGTTAAACTCTCGGTGAAACATGTTGTTGTAGACTGTCCAGTTTTCTCCACAGCAAGAATCAATTATGGTATCTCAATAAGAGAAATTGTTTTATTGTCAGAAGTTACTTTTTAATAACAAATTCTTCAAATCAACTTCAAAATGCTGTATTCTTCAAATAAACAGCATTATCTTTATTATATTTATAATAAAATAATTATAGTTTGAAAACAAATTTCGGGATAAAAGTGGAAAATTTTATAAGAAGTTTATTCTAAAATTTTCATATGTTCCTAACAGTCATATAGTTAAACGCTAACTTAGTTCTTCTTAAATTTATTCATTCCACAAAAATGTTCCAACAAACCTACGTTAAATAATGTTTTCCTTATTTTTGGACAATTATTGAGTATATTTTATACTCTTCTGATAAAACAAATAAGACAAATAATATAATTTTAAACTAAAAGCCAATAACAGAACTTAATATAAAATATAAATAAATAACAATTCAAAGTCTTGGTGTAGAAAAAGAAACAAATATTTTATAAAACTTTTAATCCACACCAATACCCACTCAAAAATGTATATCCGAATAGCAATATCGTTAAATCCTACCTTATTCCTGTAACTGTAACTTCTCAACTCCGCCGAAAAGTTTCAACAAGCAAATAGGCCTCAAAGAAAACACGAGCGGTTTCACCAGTAAAAACGTGTTAGAGCACGTACCGAGACCCGTCGAGATCCAGAGGAGCGCACAGAATCGTTTTCGTAGCAGAACTGGCTGGGATGAGGAGCATCCAAACGCTCTTCCAGAGAAATTCGGACGCATGCTCCAGATAACAGAAGGTGGCAGGTAGGTGGATTTCCACTGGAGAGGTTTATACTTTCGAAGGGAGTGAAATTTATACTGCTACCTGTTCTTTCCAACTTACGCCAGAGAAAATATACATTATTTAGCAATAAATAGGAGTCTAAATAAAAGTGGAATTTTCCGGGAGTGAGAAATGTATTGCTTCTTAAGAGTACATTGGAAATGTAGGAAGGATTTTAAAAAGTAACAAAAACGGAAAAGTGTACCTGTACATTGTGCAATTATTTAAATGGCATTATTCGAGTGTGCTATTTACAATGTACACAATGCCTCTTTAATGGATTTATTTCAGTAGCTTGTTGCATTCGCATATTTTATACATACAGGTTTTATTTATTATTTGATAAATATTAAATACTCTTAATTATATTTTATACAGAAATTTCTCATCTTGATTTGAGAATCTAGCGTCTCTAAGAGTGTGGCTTATTCCTTTATTTAATAAGAAGATTCTGAGGCTGTTTTCTTTTGACATGTCCAAATTAAATCATCATCATCCAGCCTCAAGAGTCCACTGCTGAACATAGGCCTCTTCCTCATGTTTCCAACCCCGTCTATCTTGCGCCGCTCTCATCCAGTTTTTATTGAGTTTTCTTAAATCGTCAGTCCATCTTGTAGGTGGTCGACCGACGCTTCTCTTGTCTTCCTTGGCCTCCATTCCAATAACCTCTTTGTCCATCGCCCATCTGTCATTCTGGCTATGTGTCCTGCCCATCTCCATTTTAGTCTGGCTATCTTCTCGATGATGTCAGTCACTCCGGTTCTTCTCCTGATGTCTTCGTTGGTTATTCTGTCTCGCAGAGTTATTCCTAACATGGACCGCTCCATTCTTCTCTGCGTGACTCTCAGTTTGGTAGCTGCTGCTTTTGTTAAGGTAAGTGTTTCTGCTCCGTACGTCAAGACTGGGAGGACGCACTGATCAAATACCTTTCTCTTTAGGCATGTGGGCAGCTCACTTTTAAAAGTTTCTCTCAGTTTTCCAAATGCTGCCCACCCAAGGCCGATTCTTCTCTTCAGTTCATGAGTCTGGTTATCCCTGCCAATCATAATTTCATGTCCCAGGTATTTATATCTATCTACGAGTTCTATTTCTTTCCCACCAATACTGATGTTCTGGTTGGGTACCAAATTGGTCATGATTTTTGTTTTCGAGATATTTATATTTAAACCTACACTTTCTGTAGCCACAACGAGTTCCTGTACCATCTCTCTTGCCATACCTAGATCTTCAGCTATTATAAGTATATCATCGGCGAAACGTAAGTTGTTTAGATATTCTCCATCTATTTTTATTCTCTTTGTCATCCAATCCAAATTCTTAAAAGCATGTTCTAGCACCGTATTAAAAAGTTTAGGTGACATTGGGTCTCCTTGTCTAACCCCCCGTTCTATTTTTATGCGATTACTGTTAGTATGTAATCTGACAGTGGTTGTTGCCTGCAGGTATATTTTGTATAATAATTTAGTATATCTATAATCTAGCCTGCATTCTTTAAGCGCCTGTAATATTTTGCTTAGCTCAACTGTGTCAAAGGCTTTGTGAAAATCGATAAATATTAGAACTAGAGGTTTATTGTATTCCACTGCTTTCTCTATTAGGGTTTTTATACTTTGTAGATGGTCATTTGTTCCGTAACTTTTTCGGAATCCTGCCTGTTCCCTTGGTTGATAAGTCTCTAATTTTCTTTCCATTCTCTTAACTAGTATTCGCGTAAACAACTTATATATATGGCTGAGGAGGCTAATAGGTCTGTAATTCTCTAAATTTGCTTTGTCTCCTGCTTTGTGTAATAGAATCATAGTAGCGTTGTTCCAGTCTGTTGGAATATTGGCGCTGTGGAGGAAATTAAATATTGTGTTTATATAGGATTAAGCCACAATTAATTGTAATAAGTAGATTTAGCCAAATATGCAAAAAAAGTGAAAAATATAAGCATAAATATGCTATAATTTACCCAAAAAATTCATTATATATGCATTTTTTTTTAGAAAATATGCATACTGTCAGCGGAAACATATATTAAATATTGGTATATTTTTTCTTCTTGGTGTGCCTATCCGTTACGAATGTTGGCGATCATCATGGCAATCTTTATCTTATCTGCAGCATCGCGGAAAATCTGCACAGATGTTGTATTGAACTAGATTCTGAGGTTCTTTAACCCAGATGTTCCTCTTCTTCCTGGACCTCGTTTTCCAAATATTTTTCATTGCAGGATCACTTGAAGGAGAGCATATGTCCGTCTACATCATTCTTACTATTTAAATCGCCGTTTTTATTGTTAGTTAGTTCGTTCCTAATTTTTGTGCATTTTAAAATTAGAATTTTTGGTCAAATATTGCAAGTAGCGGATGAATAATTTTAGGATATCCTGTATATGTTAACAATCAATAAGTTGCGTTAGTGGTATTTTATCTATTTAATACTCCAAACTATAAACCAGTTCCTAATAATCCAAGAAACTACCTGGATAAAACAACAAAAACCATAATCAATCAAACCTTCCTTCCTGTTGACGTAAAACAAACTTCGATTGGCAAAATACTTAACCACAACGCTATAACCTGCCACCGACAATGCTTCATCTTTCGTCAAAAATTCTTATCAATATATCTAATTTCTTAAAGAATATGTTATCTCATCCTTAGACATTTTAGTACGATATGACATCGTTACACTTTTTACAGATATTTTTGTAGATGAAACCCTAAATATTCTGGAAATTTAATTCAATATCCAGCAAGATTATTTATATCTTAATAAATGTTGCATATCTAACTATTATTTCATCTTAAAAAATCAATTCAACAGACAAATAAATCGTGCTCCAATGGGCTCTCCATTCTCTCCAGTAATTGCAAACATCTTTAGAGAAGACTTTAAGACTCTATCACTATCCACATCAATGCTTAAATCCACATGTTGGCTACGATATGTAGACGATTTATTCGTTATTTGTCCTCATAGCAGAGATGCTTTGGTATCTTTCCAAACCAACCTGAACGGTATACATCCGAGTATCCACTTCAAGATGGAAATGGAAACTGATTCATCCCTACCGTTCCTCGATGAATGGTTACAGCAGCGCAAATCATTTCAATAGGAGCATCGATAGTCATCAATCTTTTACGCAGTCCCAATCCAAAGAATGAGATCCCATCGTATTAAAGCTTTTCTTCCTTCCTCAAATCCAGGGGAATTAAGACAATATTTACCCCTTAACAAAAACTTTTATCTCTTGTTTGATCTGTCAAAGACAACATTCCAAATAAAATTCCTTGGGTAGACTGTTCACGATCTTACATAGGACAAACCAATCGTAGAATTCAAAATAGGATTTATAAACATTTTATTTTACAATTCCGATTTAATTTCAGCTCTATGTTAACATCATTTCCATAGGTCACAAAATTGATTTTGAAACCTATAGAAAAAATAACACCTATCAGCTTCTTTAAACCAAGAATTATTTGATAAACCATCAAATAAAATAAAATATATCTCTCAATAAAAGAGATGAAGGAATAATATTGACGAATTCTACCAAAACTGTACTGACGGCCCAAAAATTATGAAATGCGAGGTAGAAAACGCTATAAATAATGCTAAAATTATAAAAGCTTGTGGTCCAGATGATACACCAACTGAGTTGCTGAACCTAATAGAGGATGATAACATAAAAGTAGTAGTAAGACTTTTTTATTCAATATATAACACCGGAGTGATTCATACAGATTGGCTCAAATCCATCTTTGTCGGAATACGGAAAAAACACAATGCGAGAAAATGCTCAGAATATCGATTAATTAGCCTAATGAGCCACACTCTTAAAATTTTCCTAAGAATACTTCACAACCTAATTAGACGTAAATGCGATGAAGATCTCGAAGATACCCAATTTGGTTTTAGAAATGCTATGGGAACCAGAGAGGCACTTTTTGCGCTTTACATCCTATTACAAAAATGCCGTGACCAAGGAAAATATGTATTTGCACGTTTCATGGACTTCGAAAATGCATTCGATAAAGTACAGCATGTAAAATTAATGCAAATACTGAAAAATATCGGAATAGATGACAAGGATATTTGTGTCATTAAAAATTTGTACTGGAATCAAACTGCTATCGTAAATATTGGATATAACTACACCGATGGAATCTCCATATAACGAGGAGTCAGACAAGGTTGCATTTTGTCGCCAACATTGTTCAATGTTTACTCGGACCAGTTATTTAAAAAGGCACTTAAGAGATAACCATATGGAATAAAAATCAACGGGGAACTATTTAATGTGATTAGATATGCAGACGATAAAGTAAATCTTTCAGATAATATTGAAGGTCTCCAAATTCTTCTTGATACTATTCACGAGTGAGGAGAGGAAATGGGCACAAAATAAACTTAAACACAACAAAATTTTTAGTGTTTATTCGTGACCCACATGCCGATGCAAAGCTTCGATTAAACGGAGTCCAAGTTGAGAAAGTCCACAAAATGACATGTTTGGGAACTGTGATAACGGACCAACTAGATCCAGACATAGAAATAAAACATAGAATAGCAATGACTTAAACTACTTTTATGAAAATGAAGTCATTGCTTTGCAATAATCATCTCAGTTTAGAACTAAGTAAAAGAATAGGTAAGTGTTATGTTTGATCCGTACTTTTGTATAGTGCAGAAGTGTGGACGCTAAAAGTATTGATCATGAACAAAATTGAAGCATTGAAAATGTGGGTTCATAGACGAATGCTAAAGATACCTTGGAAAGCAAGGAAAACTAATGAAGAAGTACTAAGGAGCGTCAACAAAGATAGAGAACTGCTAACTCTGAGATAGCGCG
>NW_027314451.1:0-14885 GCF_040954645.1 Diabrotica undecimpunctata | reverse complement strand
ACGCGCTATCTCAGAGTATCCTTCTAAACTTTATGTCGAGTTTTCTCAAAATCCTACTATTGTTACTTACGGCACTTTTGGTTAGCTGGGCAGTATAGTCCTGGGGAGATATAACTTCCTGTTGCAAGAAAACGTAACGTAACTATTAATCTTTTCTCAGCAGTGACCACTTGTCACATTATAGTATTTTGTTTTGTGATTCGGTATTCTATTGATTCCAAAATAAACCTTAATTGGTTTCCATACGTAAACTATTTTTTAAATGAGAACTTTCTGAAATCTTCAATTCGGCTAACAAATTCAAATGGGAAAACCGACTCCTTTTCTGATACCACTCTTTTGACCACAACCGGTTTCTTTTGTTGTTTCTCAGCTGGTCTATAATTGTAACTGCCGCACATTTTCTTTTTAGGGACAACATATTTTCACGATTGCACGCGTAGGCAACCAACTTTCTACTGACACCTGTTCTATTAAAATGTAAAAATGCATAAAAACCATTACCCTACACTATCATACATATCTGCACAAACATTTCACTCAATATTGTCACTATACACTTATCGTTACGTGTAAACCTTCGATTTGTTTTTTCAAAAATTGTATGTAGTATTTATCCTTACACGTTCCAACTTTGTTTATGTATAACATGTTACACATACATTTTTTATGGCAAAATGAACTGTGTATGAGGCCAACTTGTATATCACACTTAACTGCGCAAACTAGTTGAACGTAGTTGAATGTTGCTACGTTTAGAGGGGCGTGCATGATTTGGACGCTAAATTTAAAATTCGACACTGAAAAATAAAATTACCTGTTTCTGCATACATGATTTGGACGCTGGGTGTAATTGAAATGTAAATGGAAAGTCAGGTAATAAAATTCTAGAGATTAAGCTTGATAAGGTTTATTTGTCACTTTGAAATAAATACGACATACATTTTACGAAATGGAATCGATCGATACAGTTAGTTTGATACTCATGTATCCTATTTCTAACGAACATAATTTTTTTTCTACTCTTTGGATCTTTAATGAAAGATTCTTCGACTTCTGAGGGAGGTAAAAATGGCAGCCCAAAAATATATTTCAGCCATTTAGGTATTTCACTGTCTGCCAATTTATATTCCCGAATTAAGTCACAACCACCGATATTACGATACCAAGCTTGCATAAGATGAAAACGGCACCCTTTAATGTGCACATTTGGAAATTCAAAACGCGTAGCATTGTGGATAGCAATTTCAAAATCGGAGAAAATGATTTTTGGATTGAATTTTAGACCAATTACTTCACATTTGCGTTTCAAAACATTAAATAGTTTTATATAGGTTTGTTCCGATTTAAGGAAAGGATTTCCGAAGTAAACAATAACACAATGGTATATAATGTCCATTGATAAATACATGTATGGTAAAAAATTGCTTGAAATATTGAGCACAGTAACTAAATGTACCGTCCATATAAATCGTTTCACTGCCGCACAGAAAACGCATGTTAGTGTTACACGAGAAGATGATAATGTTAGAACTTAGTTCAACCGCAAATATAAAATTCTCGTCTTATAAGTGTTTTGATATTCATAATATTTACCGCACCAATAATTTCTTCTTTACTTTTGGGCAGTTTCGGTTGAGCCATTCGCCGTTCACTGTATATTTGATTTCGTATTAAATTAACGTCTTTAACAGACATGTGGCTCAAGAAATCTACATTTTCTTTCAACGCACTATGTATGATTTTGGACGGCCTTTCGGTCAAATTATCCTTAGCCTTCCTTTTGGCACTGCTACGCACAATCTGTCTATTAAGCGTCTTAATATCACACTCGTGATTATGTTCTAGATTACTTCGGATCACTAACTTTTCTGGCCCTTTCGTGAATATCTTCGCTTTACACGACCGTGTTACGCACCTCCAATACGTTTCTCCCGATTTTAGTACTTTATCTTGAGAACAAGTAAAACTGTTCACTTTGAGCAAAATTTTACCACGATTACTTACTAACGTTGAAATTTCCATGTTCACTTTTCACTATTCTCTGACAAACTAATAACTAGTAACTAAGTAAATTTCAATGACCATCATTAAACCCTAATTATATCTAATATCTGGTACCTGCGATAATCCTTCCGGCAGCGTCCAAAACAAGGGCACTTTTAAGGGGTACACGTAAACTCATCACCAATTACCTTAAATACCCTCGTACATAGTACAAACTCATCACCGCCATAAGTAGGGTTTTCAAAATAGACCCTAAGAGATCGGTAAACTGATCACTGGCGTACCTGCACCCCGGATCAGGTATAGACCATAAAATCCTTGCAAACGGCTAGTTTTTGGTAATTTCACAGAATAATCCAAATCCATATATCTTAAATGCAACTGCAATTTATTGGTTTTTATTTTATGATTCCACAAAATTCTATTAACAGCTACCTAAAATCATGCGAAAAGAAAAATTTCTCTTCATTTGCCCTTGTTTCTTCAACATGGATGGTGAACTGCTAATTGATTACGTTCTGAGCGAACGTGGACAAAAAATGATGGTTATGAATAATTTCAAATTTCAATTGCGAAAGACTTTAAAAAAAATCAAATTGATTTTTGTGGCTAAATGTCATACAACTGGTGAGTAGAAATTTTATACCGTTTTTGTTTAGTTGTTTCGCACTGGTTTTCGCGATCATCCTGATCAAACAGAAAAAAATCAGCGTAATTAAGTTCTTTAAGTTAACTGTATAAGATGTTTCTTCTAGGTAAGGCATAATATTACTTTGTTGCCGTAAATTACCTTTTCTGATATTACATTTTGAGATTTCTAATTAAATTGTTAAAATCACATTGTTATATATATATATATATATATATATATATATATATATATATATATATATATATATATATATATATATATATATATATATATATATATATATATATATATATATATATATATATATATATATATATATATATATATATAGGGTATCCAATTAAGTCGGCACAATATGTGAAACCTTTTTATTTTTAGTTTTATGAATTTTGTCATATAAAATAATTATGTTACATAAAAAGTTTTGAATGATCTAAAACCTAGAATACAATGATCAGATATTAAATTTTTTTTAGTTGTATACGCGGTTTGTCAAAAAAAATGAATTGTGGATATCTCAAGTCTTAATAAAATTCATGTTGTTTAACGAACCGCCTAAATGACTGAAGAATACTAATATCTGATTCTGATGATTGGAGTTCTAGATCATTCAGAACTAGAGATTAAATTTTTTTTTCATAAAACTAAAAATTAAAAAATTTTCCATATGGTACCGACCTAATTGGACTCCTTATATATATATATATATATATATATATATATATATATATATATATATATATATATATATATATATATATATATATATATATATATATATATATATATATATATATATATATATATATATACTGAAAAAGCGATAAACGCTTGTAGTCAACGCTGATCAGTTAGACTACAAAACGACTATCTGGGTGTGCAGCCGAAGATAGGACAAAGAAGTACTCTTTTTAGTCTACCAAGCTTTCGCAAATCTTTATTTGCATCATCAGGGTTCTACAATAAACAAAATTAGTACAAATTACAAAATAAAAATTATTTTGTATCTTACACTAATTGAGGTTAGTTGTCATGATGTTTATAAAATGAACTGAACAACTCATCTGACTCCTACAAATAATGGTGAAAACTAACCAAAAAATGTAAGAAAATTGCTTTTAAAAGCACTGTAGTTGTGGGATCTTTGTACAAGTCATTAAAAGATAAAGTACAGCAAACTGTACCTAAGCATTTTGATGCATTCTGTCACAATAAATGCAATTGCTAATTACTTTAAATTTAAAAATTTCCGCCAATGATGCCATAAAATGTAAAGCTTTGCACGTGTCAAAAATTGAATTTTACTTCGACTTTTATACACTAATAGCACACTCAAGTTTTCAGCTTTTCCTATTTTTTAGATATTTTATATTTACTAACTGTCCAATATCATCTATTATTTTTAAGATAGTCAAATAACGCCAAAACGGTAAGATTTAGACCCAATGTATGCTTTGAATGCTTTGAACCCAATGCAATGAAAATCAAATAACGAAGTTGGGGACTACCTCCGATATAAACAAAAATAGCACATGTTGACAAATATTTTCATTTTAAAGTTCACTATCGAAATCCTATGCAACTAAATTTCTAGATCTCAAAACCATTTAGATTGGCAGATACGTCTAATAGGCCACACCGTGAGACATATTAATATCTCAGTTAAATTTTAAAGCAACTTGCTTAAAATAATTTCTGAATTTATTAAATTATCACATAAACGAAAAGTATAACAGGTAAGAGGCAATCTTTCGCATTAGAAACCAGGCAAAAATCCCGGTGATGAGTTTACCTATCTGCGGTGATGAGTTTACCAATCTCCAAAGGATGCCGGTGATCAGTTTACTATATCTCCGAGGGTCTAATAATTTTATGGGGGGCTATATAGTGATGAGTTCGTACACGTCCCTTTTAAGACCCTCAGGTACTTCAGCGTCGAAAACATGCCCGCCCGTTTAGGGCCCGCTTAAGTAATTAAGTAAGTAATTAGGTAAGCAGGAAATCTATAGAATTTCCCATTGTGTTTCCTATGATGCTCTAAATAATTCTACACCCTGTATAAGTTAATTTAAAATCAATCAATCGCTTACGTGAAGTATTTTTTAAAAATCAGAGATCCCTTTTCTAGAACTTTTGTAACACAAACAAGTTTATATTTATTATTAGATCCTATAAATATAAAGTCATTTAAAAAATAAATTTAAGTAATACTTGTTTTGTGTTGTATTAGTAAATACACTTACGATAGAAAAACCTAGGACGATGCGAGAAATTTCTCGATTGACGTTCCTGCTTCCAATGTGCGAAAACTAGGTCCTAAATATAAATTGGTGGATATAAATTTGACTTTAAGCCAAGATTGTTCTCAGTGATTAGAAAACTGTAGACGATTGTGGTCCAATATTTTTACTACGCTGTCATCTTTTAGCAGTTGAATAATAATTCTAGAATGGCACATGAGGTAAGTGACTTTATTATAATTATTTCATGCCCACGTATTTAATTTATTTGTATACAAAAATACAAGATGTAAATAAAATAATTAACTAGCTCTGATTTTTTGAAGTTTATATTTCTATCAAATTAAGTTTGTATATATACATTTAAAATGTGCGCCGACTTCTTGCGATTCCTAATCTCCATTCCTCTCTGTTTTTCCAAATGTCATCTATTGGGCAATTCTCTATTTCCTCTTTGTCAACGCCTTTTCTCCAACTTTTCAATGACTGTCCTCGTTTTCTTCTTCCTTTACTTCGTTTGGAATTCTGTGATTGGGCATTATTTGTTCATGTACGTCCCATATTAGTTGTTTTATTCGTATTGTGTCTACGATGTCTAATTTGTCTCACTTTTTTTATTTCTGATCCTTTCTCGTCTTGATTTCACCAATGGATATCTTTGTGGCTCTTAGTCTCTGTTCTGTCCGTTCTTTTAAGGGCCATACTTCGCAGTTATATATGCTCTTTACTGTATTATTTTAAATTTGCTTATTAGTCTATAAGACTTCATTTAACATTGATATTGCTTTTATTTCTTTCATATTTCTGTCCAATATTGCTTCTTCGAGTGTTGCATTTTTTGTTATATTTATCCGAAGGCGTTTGGACAAATCTGTGTTTTATATTACGACTGTTTGAAAGTTGTAAATCTTGTTGTGTTCCTTCAACCTGTTTTACCTACCAAATTTTATATTTCTCTACCATATTGCGCGTTATGTATTCTATATTGTCTATATTATGTGCTATAATAAGTTATGCCTATGTTTTGGCATTTCTTTTTCCAAGTAGCTAGTGTTCTTGCCAAATATATTTTCGACAATATTGGTAACAGACAAAACACGCTTGTTTTAGACCTTTTGTTACGTCAAATTCTGGTATTAAGTTTTATCCTAGTTTAATTTGTGATTTGTACAGTGATTTTACTACTTTCATTCATTTTATATTGATATTCAAGAGCTGTAGAGTTTCCCAGAGTTTACAAAAGAGACGCCATTGTATGCGTTTTTTAAGTCGACGTATAATATAAGTATTTCCTGATTACATGCTTATTTTTTTATTATTTGTATAAGTTTAAACAAATGGGTAATTTTTATTTGCCCGCTCTAAATCCGGCTTGTTCTTCTGCCTCAATTTTATTGTATTTATTTGTGTATACGTAAGTCCGATCGAAAAACAAGCCTTGCTGACGCTGTATAATACAGGTATAAATTAAGAACATAGAGCCATACATGTAAAACAGTACAAATCTTTTAATTTAACGAGTAGATTTCCTACAGCAAGAAATAACTTGCGACGATAGGACGTCACTAAAACAGCGCTTAATAATACTTCTCTGGTTTTCTATCTCTAAAAATCAAACTAAAACAATTAACTAGTTAATTATATAATAAAGACTAATGTTGCTGTCGATATATTTATTCGTTTGCTAGTTCATTTCCTTATATTCTAATAATTTATTTACAGGATTTATTTGAAATTAAGAAAAATGAAAAAGTTGGAAGGTACGCAGTAGCCAAAAAAAATTTAAAGGCAGGAGATGTCATTTTCTCGGAAAAGGCTTTTGCTTACGGTCCCAAATCAGGTACTTTATAAATAACCGAGTGAAAAGTATGACATGTATTTTTAAAAATGGGTATCTTTAATTTTTTAGGAATTTTAGTCCTATGGAGGCACTGGCTGAACATTGTTAACTTTTAATTAGTATTTTATTAATGTAATACGTAGTTAACGACTAAGTACCAGGTGTGGTAATAAAGTTCCTTGAGTTTTTTCTCTTCCTTTATATATGCAAGTTTACTTGTTCATTGGCGAGTTGTAACCTCTATCGAAGATTGTCCCTTGATACTTTAACGACTCCTATTTCCGCCATTCTACTCAATTGATTGTTAAATTCTTTTTTTCTATTTAGTGAAACTCGTTTATACACTGTACATTACATTTTGCTCCAATATATCACTCATTTAGTTTCTCAGTGTGTTTCCTGTAATTCTTCTGAGTATTCTCATTTTTGCTGTTTTTAACAATCTCTGTGTTTTGTCTTTGTCGGATATTGTTTTCGATGCATACGTGAATATTGGTCTCATACTGGCCTTATAGATTCTTCATTTCATCTCACAGTTAATGTGTCGGTTACGCGATATGGTGTAATTAAGACAGTCTGCTAATTTATTTGTTCTTGTGTTAGATCTCTTACTTCTTTTTCAACGTCTCCATAGCTGGACAGTGCAACCCCTAGGTACTTTATTTCCATTACTTGTTCAATGCTAACTCCGTCGACTTTCAGTTTACATCTTAGTGGTTCTTTACTGATAACTATTGTTTTAGTTTCCTTAGTTGTCAGTTATCGGCATGTTATCGGCATTCTTTTACCCTTGTATTCAATCTGTGAATTAGTCTGTGAAGGCTATCTTCATTTTGGGCTATCAACGTTGTTCTAGGGAAAACAAAATAAAGACCAAAGCCGATTGTTCGAACGCTAATCAAAACTTGATTGTAATCAAATATTTAATTAAAATCAAATACGTCACATTTTGAGGTTATGTTGACTGATTTATTTTATTCAATTTTACTATTTTGCGCTTTAATTTAAAATAAAACATAATTAAACTCTTTCTGATGTTAATTTCATGTTTTTATTTACAAATTAATAATAATAATAAGCAATTTTTAATAATTTTGACAGCTGCTGTGACGTATTTGATTTTAATTAAATATTTGATTATAATCAAGTTTTGATTAGCGTTCGAACAATTGGCCCTGTATCTAACGAGTCTGATATTACGGGTAGAGCGAGCGAAGCGAGTGAGGCAGGTAACAGACGAGTTCGATAAAGAGTTTTTACTGACGCAGTGAATACAAAATTTTATCGTCAACCATAAAAACATTAACAACTAGTCATATTTTGTGTAATCTTTTTATTGCACAAATTTCACTTTTTGACATGAATTTAATTTATAATAACTTTAATTTTATACAATATTTTTAATAATTAATATTTGCGGCAGATAAAGTTTTTCCTTTAATAAAATACAGTTAGTTTACTACCGCAAATGAGAACTATAATGAATGACTTTAACGACGGTTGGAGATAAAGGATATTTTTCAAATATTATCCACAATTTTCAATGTTGTTGACATTATGTGCTTTATTTGCATATTTTTCACTTTTTTATTTTCATATATGTTACTAATAACTATTACCCTTTAATACTTTAGTCTAATTATTATACTTTATCAGTTTTCCCATTCCTTAACTTATGTATTATATAGTAAGATTTTTGTTAACAATGTTAATACAGTTGTCTCTCTTTGTAAGAATTTGCGTTTTTTTTTTCGAAATAATTTGTAATCTTGAATATATTTATTTGGGTATAAGAAAATTGTACTGATTTTATCTTCATTACTTAATGGATTACCAACATTCTAATTTATTTCATAGACAGTCCATGCATTTGTTTGGGATGCTACACCTATTTAGAAAGCCAAAATTTATGTTCCAAATGTTCCTGGCCAGTGTGTTCACCGGAATGTGAAAATAAACCAGTACATAAAGATTTTGAATGTGAAGTATTTTCTAAAGCTAAAGTGAAATTTCAACTGGTGGATGACCCATCTGAAACCTGCCTTCAGTATGAATGTATTACACCATTAAGGTAAGATTTCTTTTTTTTATATACTGCTTCTTTCTATTATTTATACTTTTACCCTTTTTACCAAATCATTAAGTCAAAATAGTTCATTTTAAAATGACGGCAAGTAAAGCACAGTAGTTTGTTCTAAGTCAGTAGAAAAGACCTCACTTGAACGCACTTTTTTAGCGCACTTTGACCTATCTGAATGATACATCTTCTTGTTTTGCCATACCATAGTAGTAAACAAAAAATGCAGAAAAATAAATCGAACAACAAAAAAAATTCGATTTGTGTTTTAATCTTTTTCAACTATAATCATTGTTCTTAATGAGGTTTTTGGTATCAAATTACGATAAACCCTTTTGGGCCTGTTCCAGGATTCTTTATTTTTAAAGTTGTTATACAATTTTCTATTTGTTCTGTGTATCTGAGCTTCGGCCGTCCTCTTGTTATTTTTTCTACCGACACTTGTTTCCTTATTTTGTTTGATATACTCGTTCTTTCATTTTTTCCACATGTCCCATTTAACGCAGCCATCTTATTTTATTAAACAATATCCGGATCATGGTATATTTTGCATAGTTCAAAGTTGTATCTTCTTAGCCAAATTCCATTTTCCTTTATGTCTTTTTATATGTGTTGCAAGATTTTCCCTTCAAAGGTGGCTAATAATCTTTTCTCACTTTTAGTAAGGGTCCTGGTTTCTGAACCATATGTGAGTACCGGTCTTATTAAGGTTTTGTATATTTGGCATTTTGTTTTTGTTGCGTCGGTATCTGATCTTGATTGCCTGATTAAGCCATAGTAACATTTTTTGGCAATGAATGTTCGCCTCTTCACTTCCTTCGCAATGTTGTTATCAGACGTAACACTCCGATGGTAACTGTTTATTCAACCATATTTTTGTTATCAGGTCATGTGTTGTTTTTAGTAATACGTCTTCTTCTAGTAGCTCAATGCTATTTGATCCCATCCCGATGATTTTTTAATTTGTCTACTGCTGCTCTGATCTCAGGTATTGTTGGTGGACTCTTTTTGCTGCCTGCTTCTAATGGAATATTTGGGTTCGCCCCTTCCTATCTTCCTCAAGATTTTCCTTAAAATGTTCTGTTTATCTTCCTAGTATTTAAACCACCTATGGTATTTACTTGGAGTAATTGTATATAGCCAATATAATATAAGAATATGGTATGATATTAGTTTTTTGATCTCAGTAACTTTTGTTAGCTTGGTAATTACTGAGTTCGTGACTTCAATGAGAGTTGGTTAAGTTAGTGACCCACTATAAGTTAAAATAATTTAGCTAGATTCTGCAAGAATAACACTTCTTACACGCTTACTTAATCCTTAGTGTTTTCCTTTTACTTTATATTGTTACTAAATATAAGGAGGTAAAAAACTTTTAGGGTTCTCTTGTCCAAGGACAAAGATCCAAAACGATGGGAAGAGGAGATCCAATATATGGAACCTCATAATGATATAAGAAAACAAAAGCCAATTTGGGAATTTAATCAACACAATGTAGTTGAATATCTCCGAACAGTGTGTAAACTGGATAGGTTTTCCGAAGAATTGATACATACAGTATGTGGAATTTTAGATATAAATGCATTTGAAGCTAGAACACCTGAAGGCAATGCTGTAAGGTGTCTGTTTCCTAAACTGGCAATAATGTCGCACAATTGTGTATCAAACATTCATCATGCTGTTGACGGTAAAGGAACTGGAGCTGTTGATGATTTCAGGTAAGTTAAGTGAGTATGTATATAATAAGTATGTATGTAATGATTAACTACGTTATGAATGTAGTGATCCTGTAGTGGGAACTTGTACTATGATCTTTATCCCAAAGTTAGGAATTAAATTTTTGACGTCCATTCTTCTTAACTAGTTGATATTTTTTTTTACCATGAACATCTTCTCCTACCAGGGCCTCTGCTTGCTTTAATTTTCTCCTCCATCAACAACTTTAAGAGCTTATAATGTCTTTCCCTGTACACATTTTCTAGATAACTGTTTGTACGCTTCTTGATAATGTTAAGAAGTTCTCTGTCATGGCTCATTTTATTCAATACTACCTCGTTAGTGGCATGGTTTGTCCATGGTATTTTTAGGAGTCTTCTAAGCATCAACATATAGAAGCACTTCTGATTGATTGTCCATGCATCTCTCCCATATAAAAGAATAGAACGTTTGTACATTTTTCACGATTCGATACATAATATCTAGTAAAAGTGTTGTGTTAGTCAAAAGATAGACTAAAGCTATTTCATTTTAAAGAATGCAGATCTTTGGAGCTTGGATTTCAACCCCCGGGATTTTAAAAAACAAAATTTGTTTAATTTACTAATGTTTGTATTTTAAAAACGATTTCCGAAGTGGAAATTGAAACGTCAATAAACGTAGTTTAACCTTTAATTGTGGCTGATTTCCAATAAAAATAGTAAATTACCATTACTTTTGCAAGGTTCTGAAACTACTTTCTTGTGGCATGTCCAATCTAAATATTATATTTATATGGGATTAAGCCATTATCAAATTAAAATACCCTGTGAATGCAAAAAGTTCTACCGCAATACACAATATTATGCTATTTTTGAACACTTTCTAAGAAACGCTTTTAAAACTTTCGCAATAGAAAAAAAGGTAGGAGGAAATAAACATAAAGACATCGAAAAGTCAAGTTATGATCATATTAAGCTTAACGACTGAAAAGAAGAAGCTTTACTCAATGTGTGATCATATAAGTGATTATGCTCCACTCACCTATATATATATATATATATATATATATATATATATATATATATATATATATATATATATATATATCTTTTAATTTTCCTTGAAAATGGTTTGCATGTTTCGTATAAATTATCTTGTACTGTTTCTAGATTTGTTTATATAATTCTGAAATATTTATTTTAGTTATTTGTTATGTACTTTTTATTTTTAATTTTTATTTTCTATAAATCTTTGTCTTTGTTTTATTTTGGAACAAAATTCTTGTAATTCTAGTGTCACGGTGAGAGCAGCAGTGGATGTAGCTTCAGGAAAAGAATTACATAGTAGTTACACTTATTCCTTGTGGCCCACGTTGGTTCGAAGAGAGTTTTTAAGAGAAAACAAATTCTTTGAGTGTACTTGTGAGAGGTGTTCCGATAAATCAGAGTTGGGTACTCATTGTAGTACACTTAAATGTCAGAAATGCGATAATGGGATAATTATGTCAACTGATCCATTAGGTAAGTTTTTCTTCATAGAACTACTCTGAGATAGCGCGTGTGCTAAAGAGTTCACAGTAATTGGGTCTTCACATCAGCTACGTAATATTTGAAGAAAGCGATATTATTCACTGATATAAACCTTTATCCAATAAAATTAGCATACTTTATGGTAGCAAGCTATTTAATAAATTGTTTCAAGAGATTTTTATTTATTTGTAAGCTCCAACATCACTGACAGCCTTATTAAAAATATAAAATTGATCGGTTTCATAACAATATATAAAAAACTTTAAGTAATAAAATAATTAACTCTGAGATAGCGCGTAGATGACAAATGTGAATGGAAATGCACTCACTGTGAATTTAAAACAAGTGCAGTAGCAGTAAGAAAGGTTTTTGCAACCATCCAAGCAGATTTAGATAATGTGGAATACATATTTGGCCCAGAAGGTAAGTAGACTATGATACATTTTATGTTTACTTACTTCGTGGCGTTTGCCTTCGTGGGTTTTAGTCCACTTGACAACATGCCTCCATTCGTCTCTGTCTTAAGCAATATCCATCCAGTTCTTCACACCCATAGCTTAAAGGTCTCCTGCTCTTATTCTCTGACTGCAAAAAACTTAATTGAAGAAAAAAAACTAAGGAGAAAGTGGCAAAACACACACGCACCTATTGACAAAGCAAATAGAATTACCAGAAGACTTTAAAATCTGTTAAAAGAAGAAAAAAAAACTATATATATATATAAAAATACGGCCACAAGACGCTGTACCTCCTTTAAAAGATGCCAAAGGTAAATGGACAAGAACAGATAAAGAGACATTCGCAGAACATCTTTCGAAAGTATTTAGTTCATTTGCCAGAGTAGTGCCTTTAAAACAAGAAGTCTTTTCTCGACGCTCCGTACCAAATGAAACTACCAATCTCCTAATTTAACATTAAAGAAGTAAAATAGAGAATAAAGAATGAGATCCTACCCAATAAGGCTCCGGAATACGACCTCATTATGGATAAGGTCCTTCAAGAACTAACCCATGATTGCTACCAAATAATCATAATTATCTTCAGTGCTATGTTAATCCTGCACTACTTCCGTTTGCAATGGAAAATGACACAGATTATACTCATTCAAAAAGCTGATTAAGATCCAAAATACGTCAACTCATACCGAGCGATTGGTCTGCTCCCAGTCATTTCTAAGATTTTTGAAAAACTTAAGACTTTGTTAAGAAAAGTCAAACCAATATTGGACAAAAAGGGTCTTATACCTCATTAATTCTGATTTCGTAACCAACACGCTACAATAGAACCAGTTCACAGATTATACACAACAATAAGAACTAGTCTCGAAAACAGGCAATACTCTATTGCAGCCATTTTAGATACGCCCTAAGCTTTTAGCAAGGTGTGGCACACAGGACTTCTGTACAAGTTTAATAAAAACCTACCTTACACTTACTTCAAACTGCTTAAATTGTACCTTACATAAAGAAAATATCTACTAAAGTATAGCGAAGCCTACACAAAACTCTACCCCATTCTATCTAATGTATCAGGGTAGTGTGCTCGGACTGATCCTGTACCTGATATACATTTGACTTACCAACAAACAGTAACCTAACACTTGCAATATTTGCAGATGATACTACTTTCCTATCATCTCATAGTAATCCAGCAATAGCATCAGAGATACTGCAACTACATCTAAACAAAACTAATGAATGGTTTAATCTCTGGAGAATTAATGTACATCCCTCAAAATCTATATATATATATATATATATATATATATATATATATATATATATATATATATATATATATATATATTACATTAACTCTAAGAAGAAGTATATGTCCACAAGTTAACCTCGACGGAAATCCTTTACTTCAAAATGTTGACGTAAAATATGTAGGCATTCATCCAAGCAGAGTCTTTGTTTTTACAATCCCTGTTGCTGTTATCTGTTTTTGTGCTCTCTGTATAGCCTTTTAAAATTTCCTCTACCTCATTAACTCTCAGAACTTTGGTATTCCATAATGTTCTGGGTGTAGTCTTGTGAATTTTTTTGAGATGCTATTCTTGTTCTTATGTCGAAAGACGACAGAAACGCGGTATCCTTCTCCATACTTCTTGGCGTCTTATCCGCCTTCTATATGATTCTACCTTCGCCTGGAAAAATGGAATGGAAAATCATATTGGAGAAAGGTCGAGGCTTGGTTGAGCCCAAGCTCCACTTGAGCTCGTCGACATCGCTCCTGTTATAATTAAGCATGCTTGTCGTTGAAGCTTATTCCGCTTCTCCCTACTTAATCGAAGGTCTGACTACAGTCATAGATAGTCAGTACGTCTGTTTGAGTTGTATTTATGCCATGATTACCCGTTTGTCCTTCGACATGTCCAAAGGAAAGCTTCCCTTCGTTGTCTATTTTTTCTAGATGGGCATTCCATGTATGCCGCTTGTCCAGTGTTTCTCCTAGATATTTCAGCATCGTGTTAAAAATACAAGTATATGGGTATAACTATGTAAGTCGGATACTAACATTTGTCTGAAAAGGAAATTTTTAATCAATGTGTACTTCCTGTATGTCAAAAAAGAATATACACAAAATGCAATGCTAAAGAGAAAGATGGAGCGACCAGGGTTGGGAATACATAAAAAAAACCGACTTCGAAATCGTTGAGCCTAGTTTGCGTCTGAAACGGAATTAGGACGGACATATTGATAGAATAACGTATGAGCGTTGAACAAGAAAGATAGTGGAATGGCGTTCGAGACACGCAGCATACTGAAGTAGAGGCGGGCCACCTTACAGATAGATCAACATCATAAGGAGAATAAGACGACAACTCTGAGATAGCGCG
>NW_027314450.1:0-14890 GCF_040954645.1 Diabrotica undecimpunctata | reverse complement strand
ACGCGCTATCTCAGAGTTGAGTTTTAGGGGGGGTACAAATTTTCGTTGGAACACCGTGTATAAATAAAGATGTTATATTTTAACATAATACTTACGACAGACATTGTTGCGCTTGCAAGTGATGTATCTTCCTGATTGTAAGATTTTTCATTATGTGAAGAATTAGCACCAACAATGTTCTGAATCCGCTGCAAACTATTTGTTTGTCTGTCACATTCCAATTTTAATTCCTGAATTTTTCGGTTTAATTTTGCAATTTTGTATTTCTGATATGCTTTTTCTTTTTTCTGTTTATATGTTTCGTTTTGTGCTCTCTTTAGATTATACTTTAAGTTTCTTGTCTTTTCCTTATAATCAGAACGTGCTCTTAAAATATAATTAATTGTTTATAAAATTTTGTATGTCAAATTTTTTAATATAAAAATAAGTTACCCATAATGTGTTTGTGACTTTGGAGAATTCGGTAGCTTGGAAACTAGTCCTAAAGCCACAGAAATTTAGAATACAAAATAGCGATTTTCATAATATTTCATAATAATATAACCATCTTTAAAAAAAGTTACATAATAATTTCTATACAGGGTAAAAACTTATGGAATAAAATTATTTCTGTCTCTGTTTTTTTAAGTATAACCAACGCTGCAGAAGTTACAGAGGGGCAGATACTGTCGTGCCGGACGCATCAAGGAATTTGAATATTGGTCAAAATACTTGGGAATTCCAAGTTTGGCCAAATCCAAATTTCTAATTGACTCGATGCAGGGAAATTCCACTTTTGCTACGTAAAACAAAGGATTTGTTTTACATAAAAGCAGGTAGATTTTCTCTCATCGGTCAGTCGAGCTTGCCTCTTCTACTGTAGACCTAGTCGGTGCTATTATTGTTCCTACTAAGTTATTGTTTTATTTCTGATTTCCTATATACCATTTTATTTTAGCATTATTGTATATTCAGACCTTTTCAGGTTAGAATATTACATTGATCTATATTTGTTCATGTACTGATTGTTTGATATTTTATTTGATTATTTTGATTGTTTATTTTTCTTGTATTTTGTGTCTAAGTTGTTCTTCCGTAAGTTAAGAACACTTAGAAATATTTCTCTTGCTTTTTCTATTTTATATTTTGATTTGTACTTTGTCTAAGTAGTTCTTTCCGGTAAGTCAAAGAACTCTTAGAAATATTTCTCTAAATATTTGACTTTTAATTTTGCGTCTAAGCCGTTCTTTTCCGGTAAGTCAAAAGAACACTTAGAAATATTTTCATAATCATTGTTGCATTATTATTTCCGATATTTTATCTAAGATATTTTCTTCCTTAAGTTAAGAAACTACTTAATACATTTGTCTCTTTCATTTTATATTTTATGCTAAGTTGTTTCTTCCGTAAGTCAAGAAACACTTAGCAATATTTCCACATCTTTTCTGTATTTGATTTTTCGTATTTGTAAGTCGTTTCTTCCGTAAGACAAGAAACGCTTATAAATATTTGTATTCTTATTTTTCCATATTTGATTCTCTTGTTTGTTTTTACTCTAAGTTGTTTCTTCCGTAAGTCAAGAAACACTTAGAAATATTTCCATACCTTGTTTCATATTTACATATTTCATTTATCTGTATTTCTGTCCTAAGTTGTTTCTTCCGTAAGTCAAGAAACACTTAAAAATATTTCTGCACTTTTCTATTCTTTTATCTTGTGTATTTTACTTTTCATTCTAAGTTGTTTCTTCCGTAAGTCAAGAAACACTTAGAAACATTTTCTTTGCATTGTACTTTTGTACCATTTTATTTTTCTTGTTTACTAAGTTATTCCTTCCGTAAGTCAAGGAATACCTAGACTATTTTACCTGTTTTGTTTTCTATTTTTGATCTGTTATTTTGTAACTGCTCCTTGGAACTGTTACCTATAACAGATACTTGTCACGGTAACCGTTATTTTATACCAGTAGCAGTATTAAACCATTTCATCAGTGACTAGCAAAGATGGTCAACACCCGGTCTAATTCCGAGGACAGGAAGAAGTCCGCAGGGCCGGCGATGGGTCCTACAGGCCCAAATGCCCCCTCTCGGCAACAATACCAACAGTGACTATACACTAATAATAGCAAAGCTAAAACAAAAACTACCAATAATTCCAAAACCTTTTAGAGATAGATTAAATTACCAATTAGAGCGCCTTCAAGAGAAGCAGGTTATAAACAGACTAGAGGAAGAAATAAATAAAAAAGTAGAGAATCCAGTGAAACAGTATATAGAAGAAGAGTGACATACCATACAGACAGCCATATCGGAAGCAGCGGAAAAGTGTATAGGAAGAGAGCATAATATAAAAAGACGGCAAGACTGGGTTCGATGAAGAATGTAGGAATTCTTTGGCAAGAAGAAATAGGGCAAAACTACAAAGAGATATATAAAATAAATAGAAATACCTAAAATGCGATCAAAAACTATGTGGCAAGAAGAAGAGAAGTGAAAAGAATTTGCAGAAAAAAGAAAAGAGATTAGCTAGAAAAGCAATTAAAAACATAGAAGAAGCCTACATAAACAAAGAGGTAAAGAATTTCTACCAAGAAGTTAAGAAATCCAGAGAAACTACAAAGAATAATCCCCAGTATTGCAGAAATAAAAAAGGTTTATTTCTAGGTAAAACAAGAGAAAAATTAAACAGATGGGTGAAATATTTCGAAGATCAATTAAATACAGACCAACAGGAGGAACTTGAGGGAAATGAGAATTGGCAAGAAGATTAAGAAGGGACGTGCGAGGAACCAACTTTGAATGAAGTCAAAGAAATAAGAAGAGACCTAAAAAATAACAAAAGTTGCAGGAGAAAGTGGTGTCGCACCACCAAAAAACTACCCGTTTTAAGAGGTTTGCGTATGTTGGATTCGGTTTTATTTGCTTTTATTTTACACAGAATACAGTATTACATTTACTTAAATATTATTTTTGCAATAATAACAAACTTGCAATATCAACACAATTACATGACATTAATTGCCTACTTCATACTGTCTCTTTTTCGTGGCCTAACACCACTACGCCTTTCATCCAACAAATTGTTCTAATAGGTAAAGGCAATCTCTGACATACTCCCACCTGAGGAATATTCTGATAAAGTAAAATATTGCTCACAAAATCTAAAGAGACATACTACAAAACCATTATACAAAAACTTAAAATTGCTAATAAGTATACAGTTTTTGACAATCACTACTCCAAATAACGTTTAGGCATTTTAGAAGCCCGTCCCGTACGTGTGATTTTCACTTCAGAAACCTTTGCACTATTTGTCGGAATACTGACTTTAAACACTCCCGCACTCTCACAGTATTCGTCTTCGGAACCGGAGTCTCTCGCAGCCAATTGAGGAACATGTGGGGTACCATTTAATTCACTGTCATCCTTCATTGACGTCTTCACATCATTCTGAAGCTCGAACTCAGGAACAGTACAACACTCTAGTGGGTACAGACACTGGACAGGTCTCAATAAATATCCCTTAGCTGTCTTAACTTTGCACAGTCGAACACTTCCATCGTTACCAGGAAAAAGTTCAACAACTCGTCCCATAGGCCAATCCAAACGTTTACTGCCATCGTTGCCGACAAGCACAATTTCATTAAGAGCGATCTGGCGGTGAGTTTTATTCGCGCAAACCAGTTTTAACTGTCCAAGATATTCCAAACGGAATCGCTTACGAAGTTCCTCTCGCAAAGTCTGAACCCCGACGCACTTTCCGACACAATGAAGCATTGTCTATAGCATCACAATCCACCTGATCCCGCAAAAACATCGCTGGTGTCAAGGCAACTAACTCTTGAGGATCCTCCGATAAATACGTTAATGGTCGCGAATTAATTATTGCCTCACACTCACATAACAAGGTTAGCAAAGTCTCATAGTCCAAACTGGCACGACCTAGTGTTTTTCTCAACAACTGTTTCATAACACCAATGAGACGCTCCCAGAATCCTCCCCACCAAGCTGTTGTAGGTGGATTAAAATGCCAACGAATACGTTGCACAGACATCTCACGAGTAATAACGTCCCAGTCCAGACATGATAAGGCATTTTCGGCACCCACAAAACTCGTACCGTTATCACTATAAATCGTTTTCGGCCTACCACGACGAGACACGAACCGGCGTAAGGCCTGAAGAAAATTAGAAGTTGATAGCGAACAACAGAGTTCTAGATGAACCGCCCTGAAAATCGCACACGTGAACATACAAATCCAAACTTTTTCACCGGTCTTAAGGAACAGCGGTCCCGCAAAGTCAATACCGGTTACTTCAAATGCTACAGCGTCACGCACTCTGTTAGCCGGTAAAGGAGGAGTATGAACTGCTAGATGCTTTCCAGTGTATCTCCGGCACAATACACACTTAGAGATAACGGATCTTACACTACGCCTTCCTGAGAGAATCCAAAACTTTTCTCGGAGCAAACTTAAAGTACCTTGGATCCCAACATGACAAGACTTTAAGTGATAATACCTAATTAACTTAATGGTTACCTCATGTTTAGATGCAGTACGACTGGAAAACGGTAATACTGTGTATCTTCTCTGTTACAAACTCTAGATCTCAATCTAATCAAACCCCCTTCTTCATAAAATGGGTCAAGATGAATAATCCTTTTATCATCCACACCTGAGAAGCTTTCCTGCTGCACTTTTGTCAAAATAAATTTCTCTGCAGCTTCAAACTCTTCAGAAGTCAACTCACCTTTATACTTCTGGTCACCTTTGCGACAATTTTTTACAAAACGTTGAATCCAAGCCACCATTCGTACCATCTTACTATACTGTGAAAAGTAGCTAAAATGCCAGTCACACGAATTATAAACATTAACAAGAGATGTCACCAAAGTCTTCCTACGCTCGGCATTAAATTCTTCTTCATCACAAGTAGCTGCACTAGATGGCCACTTATCACGGCTTTCATATAACCACTTCGGCCCCTCCCACCATCTTGACTGAAACAAATGTCTAGAAGTGCACCCTCGTGATGGCAAGTCTGCAGGATTTACCGCTCCTGGTAGGTGACGCCAGCTTTCCATTGAAGTTAAGCTACGAATTTCTTTAACTCTGTTCCATACAAAAACTCCCCATTCTTCTTGGCGTTGTATCCAGGAAATAACAGTGCTTGAGTCACTCCAAAAAAAGGATTCTATATTTCCGGGCAAGTTCTCTGCAACCTGAACATACAAACGGGCACCTATAGTTGCAGCTAGCAGCTCCAGACGTGGAATAGTTATTTTTGAGGTAGATTTCTTAATTGGAGCCAATCTAGCTCTCGAGGCCAATAGAGATACAAATACTTTACCAGAATAACTCACTCGCAAAAAGATGGCACAAGCATAGGCCAGTTTGCTTGCATCACAAAAAATATGGATACTTAAATTTTGTAATGTCTCACCATTCATGTGTACCCATCGAGGCAATTCAATATTCTCAAGATAAGGTAAATCTTTCAACCAAATTTTAAACTCTTCAGAGATGACTTCATCCAGTGGTTCGTCCCATGCCAAGCTCTTCTCCCACAACTTTTGCAACATGAGTTTGGGCACTAATAGAGCTGGACATAAATATCCAATAGGATCAAACACTTTCTGGGCTATAGAAAGGATTCTACGTTTAGTCACTACCATATTTTCCAAGTCAGTGTCCTCTCTTAAGAATTTCAAATTAACTGTCAAAACATCTCGTACAGGATGCCAGTTCATACCAAGAACAGGACATATCTCTTCAGTTCCACTAACTTCAGCATTTCTTGTACGCTCCCACCCTCTTAGTTCAAACTGTCCCTCTGCCATAATTGCTACCGACTCTGTAATGAATCTTGACACCATCTCTTCATCAGGTAAACTTGTAACACAGTTGTCCACATAGAAGCTTTGACTTAACCTCTTCACAACATCTAAATTATACAATGATTCTGATGTAGAGCCCTTTTCCAGGTATCTTGCTAAGTGGTACTCTAGTGTCATCCCTAATAAAAATTGGACTACTGTTAACACCGAATACCACACGTTTATGACGAAAAATTACTGTCTGACCTTCTGTGTCAACCCATAAAAATTTGAGGAAATCACAGTCCCTTTCATGCACACCTATTTGTTGAAATGCTCTTTTAACATCAGAAATCACTCCTATTTTGTTTTCTCTAAACCTTACAAACATTGAAGGAATTAACTGAATTAGATTTGGACCTTTCTCTAAACAGTGGTTAAGTGAAGGTTTATTCTTTGAATGTGCAGATGCATCAAACACTGGACGTACCTTGGTAGTACTTTCTTCCTTTACTACTGGGCGGTGAGGTAAAAAAATGTCCTAGACTGTTATCAAAATCATATAACTTTCCAACTAGCTCAATTATACCCTCAGCTTGCCAGTCAGCAAAAACATCATCATACCTTCCAAAAAGACCATCACGTTTCAGCTTTTGAAGAGTGGAATTTAGTCTTTTTTCCGACAACTCACAATTACTGGGGGAGAGGCGGGTGACCTTCCAACCAAGGAAGACGAATCTCGTAGCGGCCCATCTTATCTACACTTACAGTTTGCATAAAAAAATCTCTAGCAGCTAAAGCAGCCTCCTCTTTGGTATATCTATCTGTACTGTAGGCTCTTTAATACCAATTGCTTCCAACTCCCAAAGCTCACTTAAGGAAGCATCCTTTATGAGAAGATTCAATGTGGACATGACAACATCAGAATGTTTACTACTGGTAGGTATTTTTCCCATAAGTGTCCATCCAATGAGAGTTTCTATAGCTACTAGCCCACAATCTAGCTTATGACGACCCCCTGTATACAAATAACCAGCGACATCTGCTCCCAGCAACAGTTCAATTGGTCCAGGTTGGAGATCATCAGATAAATCAATATTAAGGTTCTTGGCTTGTTCCCTCCATGGACCATGAAATACTGGAGCCACATCACTACAACTTGTTAGTTGATCTAAGGCCTCAAAAGAATATGTAGAGTTCTTACCCTGTATTGTGACTTCATAACAGTTATGAGAGTTTGCAACTTCTGACCCTCCAAACAGACAATGAACAATTTTTTCCTGTCGTTTAACTGGATAACCTAATTTTAAAGCTGTGTCCTTTAATATATATGATCTTTGTGACCCACTATCAATTAAGGCACGAACAACTCTAGTATTACCAAATATACCAGTTAAAGTGACTCTCAACGTTTGCAAAAATACATGACCTTTAGTTTGGTTAGTCAAAGCCTGGTCGTTTATGACATCCTTAGAAGACATGTTCTCATTTTGCCTATTACTATGCTTATCTTGACTTATTGTTAAACTGGGGCACATCAAGACTACATGAGCTTGGCTACAGATAACACATCTTAGTCTTGTTTTACATCTTTTTGTCTGATGTCCCACTTTTAGACATCTAAAACAAGCCTTCTTCCCAATGAGAACATCCCTTTTTTGAACAAATGTCATTTTTTGTGCCTTAAAGCAATCTTCACTACCATGTGTACCTGAACAAAAGACACAAGCTGAAATTTCACAATTAATTAAATTAGCAGCAGTTGCACCACAATGGTGATAGCAGATAGTTTAGAGGGACTTCAGAGGCTAATGGACAGAATAAACGAGTACAGTCAACAGTACGGACTAAACATTAATACCCACAAAACCAAACAAATGATTGTCAGCAAGGAGAATATAAATGGGGCTCATCTATACATTAATGGGACGCAGATAGAGCGAGTAAAACAGTATTGCTACCTAGGAACTATTATAAACGAACAGTGGAGTAATGTACAGGAAATAAAGTGCCGCATAGGAAAGGCAAGAACGGTCTTTAACAAAATGAGCGCCATCTTCAAAAGTCACAACATATCCCTGGATACAAAAATGAGACATTTGAGATGCTATGTTTTCTCTGTGTTGTTGTACGGGGCGGAGGCATGGACGCTTACAGACACCACTATTAAAAAACTTGAAGCATTTGAGATGTGGCTTTATAGAAGAATGCTGAGAATATCATGGACAGCAAGGATCACGAACAAGGAAGTTCTAGAAAAAATGAAGAAGGAACCAGAGATTGTGTTTACGATCAAACGCATAAAATTGCAATATCTGGGACACGTTATGAGAAATCAGCACCGTTACTCCCTGCTGCAGTCTATATTGCAAGGTAAAGTCAAAGGTAAGCGAAGACCCGGTAGAAGGAGAATATCATCGCTGCGGAATTTAAGAACATGGTTTAAGAAAACCTCAACGGAGCTGTTTCGAGCCGCAGCGAGCAAGGTCATGATTGCCAATATGATTTCCAACATCCGAAACGGATAGGAACCAGAAGAAGAAGAAGCAGCAGTTGGAAAACCTGATGATTTCTTGACACTAGCTTTAGAGGATGAAGCCACTTCTTCAGACAATCCAAAACCTTCAGCAGCTAAAGCAATTCTTTGTTCATTCTCTACTTCATTTCTGAGAAAAGTCATCAACAGTTTCAACCTGTTTTCCAATGTCCCATCTCTACAATCAATATTTGTGGAACGTTGCCATACCCTAAGCAATTCCTGAGGTAAACAAGATTCGATTAACGGAAAGAGCATTGCTGAACACTTGTCAGATGTGATACCTAATGTCTCCAGTGCTCGCAGTTGAGTTTCAATGCTGTCATACAGTTTAGATATATCAATCTTTTGTTTAGATGCAGACTTACTCAAAATGAGTTTTAGTAACTCTCTAATGTATACTTCTATCTGTAAGTCTTCTCTGCCAAATCTGCTTTGCATACTTTCCATAATTTTACTATAATTGTCAGCCATAGCTGGATAGCTCTCTACTAGTTGACGTGCTCTACTACCTGGTACTGTGGCTTGAATTAAATATTCTATCTTATCATGGCAATCAATAGAATCATCCTCATGAATCTTTTTGAATTGTGCCCAGAATGCCAACCAACCTTTGATACTGCCATCATATTTTTTAAATTCAATAGTAGGTAATCTAAATTTTCTCATACCTGTTAACTCTGGCTCTTCTGTATTCTGGGACACTGCACTTCTTCTGACTATGCCTGCTGGATGCTTCAGTCTTCGTTTCTTCTATCAGCTTGTTATATCTGGTTCTACACTTGGAAAACTTTCTCAAATACACATCACAACTCTCTATCTCTGCTTCTAGCTCCGTTTCAGTAGAACTTTCAAACGATAATTCAGTAATTTGGGAGTCAATTGACTGTAACTCGTCAAACTTACATTTTAACAGTTCCCATGACACTTCTATTGACTCGTAGTCCAATGATTCTGCTTTCATAAGACCTTCTAATTCGTTAACCGTACGCGTAAAAATAGCCCTTAATACTCTTCTGGTTTTCTTTCTATTTTCCAATTCTGCTGCCATAGTGGGTTTGGTTCAAAACCACCGAAACGTTCTCAATACAAATCACAAACCAAAAGAACGCGGTAAAAAACTCACTGGCCCAGAACTACAAAATTCACACCGAAATCCAACTCAAAAAGTCCTGTCACGGTCGCCACAATGTCGCACCACCAAAAAACTACCCGTTTTAAGAGGTTTGCGTATGTTGGATTCGGTTTTATTTGCTTTTATTTTACACAGAATACAGTATTACATTTCTGTACCTCAGAGGTAAACTATCGTATGTAACATTTTACTAATTTTACAGTAGAGCCAATTTAAGTTTTTTTAACTATTTATGAGGCAACTGACGAATTAGTTATTCTTCTTTAAAATCATTTTGATGGTAAGATAATATTTTATTGTCTACCACTACTGAAAAAAATATTCTTGTAATATTTCAGTTTACCGTTAAGAGATAGGAGCACTTAAGTTAGTTTACCCTTAAAAAAAATTACCTTTTACCAAATACATTCGCATAAAATAAATGAGGAAAGACAGTATAGAATTGAATATTTCACAGGTTTCATAGGCTATATCATACAAAATAAGTAGGAATTGAAACAACTATATTATATTACAAGAAATATAAAAACTAAAATTCAGTATTAAGTATTGTTTAATAAACACTCACTAATATCGCTCATACTAGTATTATTGGTCTATTTCCTCAGGATATTCAGCGATGTTATTTCCATGTGGTATATTTTTGTAGAAATGATGAAAACATTGAGGGATCCACTGCAAACTTGTCTGTAGGTCATTAAACTTTTTAGAAGATATGGGCCGTAATACCTTACTAACAGGATGAATATCTGTTGGCCAGTTCGTTCCTCTACGAGAATTTCGATTTAAGTCTATCATCTTAAAGTCATCTTGAAAAGACGTTTTATAAAAGAGAGTCCCCGGATCTGACGATCGTACTTGCAGATGAACAACTTCACTAATGAGGAAATCTTTATGATTAGAATTTTTTTTTCTGTTTATTAACGGAGCAGCATTGTTGTCAAACAGTGATTTAAAATTTTTAAAATCTTCTAACCTCATATCGTATACTTCAATTACATCTTTAAATTTACACTGCCTGACAAATTGCTGCCAGTCCCAGGGAACCATCATGGTGTTTGTTTTATCAATTTTCTTTTTGGCTCTCTCTATTACAGAATGGACTCCGTCAACCTCCATATGAGTGTGTCCCTTTAATAAAAATTTGTGATTTATATATTTTAAGGTTGGGACACACCGAATAAGCCACATATACATAGCAACTATGGTGAAGTTTCTATTTTGGCCTGCACAATTATCTGACCATATCGTAAGTTCCTCTATATTTGAATTCAAGTTAGCTAATGCCCACCTGAAAATGCACGAAGAAATTTCACAGGCTCCACGGGTCCCAACTGTTTCATCCCACATTGCACAATTACTTTTTCCTTCTGTTGCGTTAAATATCGTGAGGTTTAATGTCCACAATTTTCTCAAATAAAACGACTGAGTATTTGTCAGCAATGGGGTTGGTAAACATTTTTGTAAATCAACAATTATGGTAATTTTCTTTGAATCAATTTCCTTAGAAATATCCTTATCAGTTCTTTTTAGAGTATATCGGAGACTGGCTTCAGTAAGATGTTCATCGTATTGTATTTGGATGACTTGTTTTTCGCCTTCATCCTCAGTAGTTTTAATTTTGATATTAAAATGATCACATGTGTCGCATGTATCATTGGACGGTTGTTTGAAGAATAGATTAAATTCAGTATTAAAAATTTTTTCGTATAACCATTTTTTCGCAATAAGACTTTTATTTATGTTCTCAGCTATACATATATCATTATATAGCGAGTACATCTTTGAGATATTTAACTCATTACCCAAATAATGCTTTTCGGTCCTCTCTCGGCTATAATGACTCTCTACTGTTGGAAATGAGCTTATGTGTGACCGTACTCCTTGGTAAACACTTTCGTTAATTTTATTTGGTGGTGGTTTCTTTCCTCTATTATCCGGTTAAACTATTCCTGTATCCGTTCTCTTTGCTAAAGCGGTTCTCATAAACATATCTGATATGCAGAGTGTATTTAAGAAGAAATGTTTGCAGACTGGTATTTTAGTATCTCTTATACCAAAAAAATAAGATAACGTTACATTTCTTCTTGGAGCATTTAGGTTTTTCACCAATCTTCGAGACACTGGTTTTCTTTCAATATTGTTGGATACAAATTGCCGTTTGAAATTATCAGAATTTTCTTCACGCCAAAACTTGTCAAATATTTGCTGCCTATCATCATGGGAAATTCTTTCGGTACACTTTTTTTTGCATGATGGCAGACACGGTGGCTTTATTGCTTTTGCTGCTATTAATGTTCCTTTTTTTTTGAAACATATTCTTTCCCTGCTAGCTTATTTCTTTTTCTGATGTTGCACTTCCAACTACCAAGATCACGCACTCGTTTCCTTCCCCTTTTTTTTAATGGTATATTTGATGCGGTAGATATTTTATTTGTCAGGTTATCCTCCTAAAATGCAGCATCTTCACCAGATGAATCTGCAGATTCTTCATCTATCTCATAATCGGGATCTTGGTCTGAATCATTAACATCCGAATTTATGAAACTATTGCTCCTAATATCAGTCGATTCTTCAGTCATAGAGTTGTTCAATTCTATTGTTGTTGAATCAAATATTGAGTTAATAATAAAAAATATTATATAAACATAGACTTCTAAATTAAAGTCAATTTTTGAGGTTAGGTTTCTAAGATTTCAAAATATCCTGAAAATTACAATGTTTCACAAAAAAATGTATCGTTTACAACTTACCTCCATATCCAATAAAGCTAATTTCAATATTCTTCGACTTCTTTTGTCACTCATATTTTCGAACTCACAAATTCTTTTTAGACAACACGCTGCTCAATCAAACAGTTAAATAATGGTAAGCTAATTAAGCTATCCGTAAGTGCGATTACGTTAGTTGAACACCTAAACATTTCCATCTTATCGGCCAAATTTTTATGGTAAACAAACGTAACGTCCTTTGCGATAGTTTAATACTGCAATACTGAAGTAGTTTACAATAGTTTCACATTACGTTTTAAACCAGAATGAAAAGTATCAGTTACGATACTTTACCCCCAGGAAATTCGCATTGAGATGTACCTATTAAAAATGTAATCAGAAAACAGCGAAATTTGCAGTTACGATAGTTTACCTCTGAGGTACCGATTTACTTAAATATTATTTTTGCAATAATAACAAACTTGCAATATCAACACAATTACATGACATTAATTGCCTACTTCATACTGTCTCTTTTTCGTGGCCTAACACCACTACGCCTTTCATCCAACAAATTGTTCTAATAGGTAAAGGCAATCTCTGACAAGTGGTATCCCAGCTGAGATTTTTAAGAAAGGTGGCGAAAGATTAATGGAAATAATATTTAACTTGACACTAATAATTTGTCAAAAGGAAGAAATGCCGAAACAGTTTAATAGCGCTCCTATCTATAAAAAAGAAGAAAAACGGAGTGCGAAAACTACAGAGTTATAGCACTATTAGAAGTAGCCTATAAAATAATTGCAAAAATTATTAAGAAAAATTAATAAAATGAGAACAAAATGATTGGAGAATACCAGGGAGGTTTTAGGCCAGGAATAACAACTAATGAACAAATAAATATGTTAAAATTAATACAAAATAATAGTTACGAACAAAACTTAGGATTACATATGCTATTTATCGATTTTTTTAAACAAGCATATGACTCTCCTGAATAAATCGAACGATGATATGATACGAACATTAAAATATTGTTCTGAATCTATTTTCTTGTGGCATGTTAAAGTAATTACTATGTAAATGGGAATAAGCGACAATTAAAGTACATTGGAAGGAAGCTTCTCAAGACAGTTCACAGTGAATGGAAGTTTAAAACAAGGGTATCCACTATTAACAATTTGTTCAACCTAGTATTAGAACAAATCGTAAGATCAAAGATGAGTACCTACAAACAGGACTATTTTAATAGCAGATAAGAAGCGAAAAAATACGGATTAATAATAAACCAAACAAAAACGCAATATATGGAAATGAGAGGATACATAACAAATAATAATAAATATATCAAAATGAAAAGAAGCAGACACTGTCTATAGTTTTGAAAAAGTGTCAGAATTTGAATATTTAAAAGTAACCATAACGAACACGGGGAAAAGAAGAAAAAGAGATAGACAAATGATTAATGAAGAGAAGCTGGGCGATAGAGTCACTAAATTGATAACTGAAATAAAAGAATGTGTCAAGAAACAGCTAAACTACGAGTCTACGAGACAGTAATCAGATCCACAATGATGTATTCCAGTGAAACGTGGATATGAACCAGCAGGAAGAAAAGAAAGTAGAGATCTGGGAAAGAAAGATGCTCAAAAAAATCTTCAGAGGAATAAAGACGGCAGAGACTATTTGGAGAGGACGAACAAATACAGAAATAATGAGGATGTATGGAAAACCAGCAATTATGGCCAAAAAAATACGTGCTTGGTCCACATTATACGAATGCCAGAGAATCGAAGCAGTAAAGCAAGACTGGTCTATATTATATATATATATATATATATATATATATATTATATATATATATATATATAATATATATATATATATCATCTCACCATCATGTGCAGCTTTATCAACCGTTTCCAATTACGGTGCAGCCTCCCTTATTTCAAAGTTATTCTATGTTCTTATTATTATTCGACGATGTCTTAGTTATACGTTGTTCGAATAATTTGCGCTCATTTGCGCCCATATTTTTCTATCTTGTGCTATATATATATATATATATATATATATATATATATATATATATATATATATATATATATATATATATCTATATACATTGTAACCTCGGAAACCTTTTTTTGGATGGTGCTAGAAAGGTCACCAATGGAGACACTGCTGACGGCAGCCAGATGGTTGGTGTAGAGCGAGTCGTGGGTTCGAAACTAGCTTTTGGAACCGGGAATGGGTCCAACGGACGAAATAAGTAAAGATAGGATAAGAGATATTAGAAAAGATACAGAAATAAATAAAATATAGATAGATGGGTAAAATTACCAAAGATACGATAAGATAGAAACAGGGCGCCACTCAATTTTTTGGGGTTTAAGGAAAAAATTAAGAAACCTTAGAAAAGAAAAGAGATAAGGAAAGATATTTAGGTTCAGAGACCAAACCCAAGAAAAGATATTAACAGTTAATTATTAAATAAATTTGGTCAACACACTATATAAACAAATAATAAACATATTAGTTAGACTTCGTCCACCTACTTACCTACAAAACTTAATCAGCCTGATTTTTCTTCTGGTCGAAGGCATAATAATAATTTAATATAATAAGCAAATATTCCGAGTTATTATTATATCAGAAAACTTGTTAGGAGTCGACAAATAAAATACATACATAAAAACTCTGAGATAGCGCG
>NW_027314449.1:0-14906 GCF_040954645.1 Diabrotica undecimpunctata | reverse complement strand
CGCGCTATCTCAGAGTCATGGCATAAGAATCATCAATCTATATCAGAAAAAGTAAACGGTAAATAATAACTTGTTTTTCATAGTTAACCAAGTTTGATTCTAGTCTCATCTTAAAATATTAGCTGGTCATGCATGAGACTATTCGTTAAAAATTTGTTTTTTTTACAATATATTTAAATTATTTCAACATACTATTAAAGAAAATTATTGATAAAAGAGGGCACCTAATGATGTTTTGTATAAAGAATACTCAGTGCTTGTGTGGATGATGAACCGTATAGCGTTATGAAGCTTGTTTTTAATAAAAACGTACTTTTGTTATATATTCTAATAAGTCTCCATGTATTTTAATTTGTAGTTAATAAGAAGTTAATATGAATCCACTGTTTTTCTGGTTTTGGTACTTGTAATTGGTAACGTAGAGTAATTATAATCTTCTATTAATGTAGTGTTAAATGGGAAAATGACTATCTATACTTTATTGGGGGGGTGGGGTGGGGGGGTTGGGGGGGAGGGGGGGGGGGGGGGGGGGGGGGGGGGGGGGGGGGGGGAGGGGGTGGGGGGGGGGGGGGGGGGGGGGGTTGGGGGGGTGGGTGGGGGGGGGGGGGGGGGTTGTTTGGGGTGGGGGGAGAGTATTGCTGTGACGTGTCTGAATCCACGAACAAAAATTAAGCAAAATCAAGTGGAGCTAATTGATATAAAGAGGAGAGCTGACAAAATACAGCTTCAACTACACACAATGAAGAAATTAACTAAAGATTTCACGGTTCAAATCAAAAGGCGGTCAGAGAAAGACAATTTGTTTGTGAAATAACTAAATTTTTGTTGAAAAATGTTTAAGTTGGGCGAAAAGAGATACAAAATAAAAACAAGATGGAAAAAGGTTGTAGGGTTGAAGGGTGAGAGTTTGTGTGATAAGGTTGACGAATCCTTTTATCGCGAATGTATTATGAGAGCTTCCGACGAAAGACATGGATTAGCTGTGGCAAAATCACAAAGCAGAGATCAGAATACTGCCAGAAATAACTCCACACAAAATCAAAACGGCACGTTAGCAAATGCAAGTAGTGTTTCGAATCAAACTAGGTGAAATATCCAAGCTTGTCATGAAATGTATGTATAAGGAAAACTCTAGATGAATGGAATACCAGATGTAAAAACTAACGTGTTATCGAATTTTGCTTTTACTATGTGTGACGGGGATGTAATAATTTGTAATAAATTTTAAAAGGTTTCGTTAAATTGCTTAAATCAGTATAAATAAAAATAATAAGTCATGGGATGACTATTGAGATACTGTGCTCTATGAAGGATAGAATGGTGGCTAAAATCCAATAGCAACATAAAAATATTCGGAACTAAACAGAATTATTAAACAAAAATGCCAAAGATAAATGTTAATAAAAAGAAAGTACTGAAAACATCTTTGAAACATATGAACAGTCGATCTTGGATCGTGCGAGATACGCACCGTATGGAAAAGATCGGATAACTGAGGACCAGAGAGAAGCTAAATAACCTTCTTCTTCTTAAAGTGCCTTTCCGTTCCGGATGTTGGCGATCATCACGGCTATCTTTACTTTATTTATTGCAGCGCGGAACAGTTCAGTGGTAGTCGTGTTATACCTAAAGTTGCTAAATAACCATTCAACTGAAAATATTGGTCTGGCCCAGAAATTATTTAATTTGAGTCATGATAATGCACCCGCCGAGTTTTTAAAATATTCGATCATTAATATTGCAAATACTTGTTCAACCGAATATATGATTCAAGCAAATATATAGTTCCAATATACTATATATATATATATATACTATATATATATATATATATATATATATATATATATATATATATATATATATATATTCTAAAGACTAGGCAATAGTTTACTCCTGCCTAAGAGACTTGCACACCTCTTCAGTATAATATAGAGATGATACAATTCATTGGTACGCGGAGGATTGCGTCGCGTAAACACGAATCACTTCACCCTGCTCCAATGCTCCAGACCATTCTCTTTTCCCCCAATAGCGCTCTGATGCGCTATAGAAGCTTTCTTTCAACAGACTGTAGGCCAGTGTAAGGCGCTCCATTCCCGCTATATCTAGTGACTTATCATTGATCTGTATTGCTTGTTCGGGCCTTGAGTCCTCGCTTAGTTCGGTTACTCTAAGCTTGAGGATGTGGGTCCCTCTTATTCGTTTTTGTTTTGTTAGTATTTTTGTGACTTTTGCTATTGTTTTAATAATTTTTTTGATGGCCAAAGCCGTTTTTTATCTTTTTGTAGATTTTTTGAGTTCAGTCTGAAACATATAAAATCAATATTAGTAAATACAGTGCCATGTCAAAAGTAAGCGTGTTTTCTTCTTAACTGTTTAGGTCTTCTGTGTTTTCCATCTATGGTACACAGCTACTACCTTAATATCTCTGCAGTGGAAGAGGACAGTGGAAGAGTTCCGGAAGACGAAGAATATGGTGGCTTAAGAACTTAAGGGAATGATTTGAATGCAGTAATGCAGAACTATTTAGAGCGGCAGTCAACAGGGTCCACATAGCTATGGTGATTTCCAACCTTCGATAGAAGATGGAACTTAAAGAAGAAGAATCTCTTGCAGTATCCGGTTTGGTTGGTCTTCTAATCCAGCAAATCTTGTTCTTGCTTTTTTCTTCATCATATCCAGTACCCTAATTTGTTTTAGGTCTCTCAACATGAACCGTTCAGCGACGTATCTGGTAACGTTTGAAGTTTCTCTAATGTAGCTGTTCTGTGCTGCTTAAATCTTATGTTTGTTGCTGTGACCTGTATTCTTCCTCTGAGTCCTCTTACTGCGGCTCTGGCCATTGCTGTTTTCTGGACTGTGCATTGTAACTCCTACGTATTTAGCTTTATTTGCCATTCAACGGGTCTGTCTTGCACTCTTATCTGTTCTTCTGAGTTATCTCGTCTCCATTTTTGAAGATAAGCGCTTGGGTCTTATGCCGTTTTTTTATGGTAAGTGTCCTTTTAGAGTCTACATGAAAAGCAAACAAGGAAACATGGGACTATAAGTAACTAGTACATTCGTTTACCAACTTCCCATCTATAAACATAAGGACGTATTGATATTTGCCGTCTCATTCGTCAAGAGGCTATTAAATATAATTTATTACCTTAAGCCAGACAGATTCTCATGTTACAGATCCAAACTTGCCAGCATTTTAAATTCAAATTGTATCGTGTTGATTTTTAAGTTAATATATTGTGGTTATATTTATGTTATAGTTATTGCTAAGTTATTTACTGGTCGTGTTATTTTTTAGAGTTTAGTTTAATTGTGATATAATGATGAAATTTCAAGAAATTCTTACACTAACAGTTTCAAAAGTAAATATTTTTAAAAATCATATGATACACATCAGTACGACCCCTGTTTGGCTTTCACGTGCTTCTATTGACAATTGGGAATTTGTAAAATGAATACGGTTTAAGTTCTGGCATCTTGCAGATATTGATACCGCTTATTGTAAGAATTTACAGGTGTATTTGCGGAAACTGCAAAATACTCCAGAAACCGACCAAGAAAGAAGGAAAGTTTAAGATTTGGTTTTCATTCTGGGTCCTGGTCACGGATAACTTCTCTATATTACACATATTAATATCTTATTTTAATTATCTTTAAATTTTTAGTGTGCACTGGTTGTAATTGTGAAACATCCATAACATCAGTTGATACATCGTCCATATTGAATGCATTTCTTGGTAAGTTTTATAAACAATAAAAGATTATTTTTAAAATTTGTGTTGCTTTTAAATAAATTGGTAATAATATTATTATTACAGTAAGTACTGCTATAAGTTAAATATAAATAAAGAAGTCAGATTACCGACTTCAGATAGAAGAGAGAAACAGCAACCATAGCCAGGTTAAAATTGAAAGAGACATACTCCTCAAATGAAGAAAAACCATTCACTATTGTGTCTTCTAACATTAGCTTTAATTTAATTAAAGTTAAGAGCTTTTATCCAGCTAGCACTATGTTATAAACTCAAGGCGACCAAATTCTATTAAAGACCCAAAAGTACTGTTGGTTCTAGTGGGATAATTGTAAAAATCTACGTACGCATTGTATTGGCTAATATTTTGTTTAATATGCAACATATACTGCGTAATATGTACATAAGTTAAGTTAAAATTTTGAAAGCTCTAAAGGAGTCTTTACAGTCTGCTTTATATCTGTGCACAAGAACACACTTTCTTTGTTGTGAAACCACTTTTATATGACAAGAGTGACCCAGTAAAGAACAGCATAAGTTAGACGAGAATGTAACTGTACTATAATAAGCTGTTAAAATGGTTTCTCTAAAAGTCACTTGTACAAGATTGTAACAAAAAATTTTGCCTACCACATTGGGTATACTTATAGGGGTTTAAAAACTGGGAACAGAAACTACTGGGGTGGGAATAGGGAAAGCAAATACGATAACGATCTGTGCGACCGGCACTTAGGGCTTATTTGGAGAGCTGGGTCGTGGATAAGTAAATGGCAATGGGTCGGATTGGGGCAACTACAAAAAGATGAAACAAATTGATACTTACATAAATCTCCTGGACAAAAGGACAAATTAAGACAACAAGAAAGACCTCTAGCTATTTGAAATATGGACGCTGCTTCGAAGAATTCTAATATTGCTAGATCAAAGAAAAAAAGCTTTTCTTTACTAAAATAAAGAACGCAAAACAGGAGTTGGGAGACTTTTCTAAAATAAACAAAATGGTTCAGAGAGATGAATTAAACATTTATTACTGTCTCAACACAAATAGCTACAAAATATTAGGTGGTACAAAATAATATATTTATGATATAATTAGTTACAAAAATTTATACCAAAAATAACAAAGAAAAACTTACATGTGTCCTATTCATTTACAAGTGGGCATTGCTACATAACTTACAAATGTTATTGGGCTATAAACTGTGGCAGATAAAAAATTAAAACAAGTAAAGAATTATCGTTTTAAATACAAGTATTTATAAAGATCAACCTTTTTTAAAAACCAAATCAAGCTAATGTCACAAAATATCAATCTAGCTGTCATATGTCAACATTGAATCTAACAGAGAACATTAAAATAACAGCATAGACACACCCTAAGATTTACAAAATAAATTATTAAACCTTTTATTTTTATTATCTATTATTCAACTCATGAAAGCAATTATTATTTAAAAAAAAAAATGTCTGTCTTTACTTTAAAAGGAAAACACAAAAAGTTACCTGATTTCACCAAAAAAAACACTGAAGTTTCTGAGGGTCAAACTGGAACATACTGGGACTGTGGCTATACAAAAGGCAACAGGAGAAAGAAACTCTCTCTGTTGCCGACTAGAATGTAGCTTCGACTATTTTTTAAATAATTTTATACTTTTTGTCCTTGGCGACAAAAGCGAAAGTACTTGGGGGCAAGATTTAATTAATAAAACTGTGCTCGATATCTGCCTTTCATTTTATCAAAGTTCATTTATTCGAGCATTCAACCTTATTTCAATTTACAAATTGTGTTGAAGATTGCAGCTAGCTTTACTGCTCTTATATCGAACATCATTATCAAGATTTCTTAGAAGTCCAGATTTTGAAAGTAAAACATCTTCTTCGGTCACAAATCTTTTATAAGGAGGTAGTGACATTATGCGTTCTTTACTTGGTGTCATTGCGATATAGATCTTCCGCTAGATCTTTTGCGAGATAAATTGCCTTCAACTGTCATTCTTTAAATACTTTCTCTTCTTTTACTGATGT
Source organism: Diabrotica undecimpunctata (assembly GCF_040954645.1). Taxonomy (NCBI): domain Eukaryota; kingdom Metazoa; phylum Arthropoda; class Insecta; order Coleoptera; family Chrysomelidae; genus Diabrotica; species Diabrotica undecimpunctata. The sequence continues at coordinate 9,123 of NW_027314449.1, read as the reverse complement.
AAAAAAATATATACTTATGTCTCTGCCTAAAACCACTCTGCATTGTTATTAGGGGACATGTGCCAAGAGTATCTGTACCACTGTACGAGCGTGTAAGATCTTGAACTAAATATATTACTTTGGAGAAAAGATTTTTGGATTTTTATTAATCTGCGTATTCTTTCAGTTTGTACATAGGCCAGAATATTCTTCGCCTTACCTTTCGTTTTCTATTTATTTCTATCTCTCTAGTTACTTATTTATTCATTACAAGCCATAAAGAAGAGTACAACACATGTAACACCAAATCATCCTTAGGCGTAGTTTTAATTAATGTTCCGACAAAAAAGAAACTTTTAAGTTTAAATTTTAATTATGATGCACATTGTAGGTATCCACACTCTCAATTACAATATCTTCAACAATCAATTGGATGTTTGCATCTGCTGATTTAGTAATGATCATGCATTTAGTTTTATTCAAACTCATCTTCAGCCCGTTTTCACAACGGCTGTCTCCTCTGCATAGGACTTGTATACATTTATTAATATTTGTAACCATCAAGGAGAATTGAAATACTATTATAAAAATAATACCTCAATCAACTATGGAAGCCTATCGTCTATGATTCGCCTAGCTCAATATCTCAAGTGTGAGTTCGTCTTATTTTAAACTAGAATTCAAACCATGAACCCTTAGCTGATAGCAAATAAAACAATTTTTAACTAATCATATTTATTAAAAATAGGAAACAATCAACCCTGCCAATGCTTTACATATGTGGAATACAATGTGGATGATACTTATGGCAGCGATGGCATCAATGGGATGCTTGTGTGGCCTCCTAATTTAGTGGTTGGGTCCTCCAATAAAGTCAATAAATCTTCATAATACAGCCAGTAAAATGTAGAATTCGGCCAATTAATACAGCCAATAAACTAAAATACAACAATAGCTTGTATTAGAGACACATCAAAAGAGGTTTAACTTCCTTGCCATTTTACAAAATTACAATGAAACAAATAGCAGATGGCAAGTATAAAATGAAATATAATTATTATTACTTAGTTAAAGTCTGTTAAGATTGCTGTATGCATATAATTGAAAAACGTACTTTGGAAGGAAGTGAGATTACGAATATTGAAAATGCTGTCAGAATCATAGAATATATATTACAATGAAAGTACTCAGCCCAAGAGAATTCTGCAGACCATAAAATGAAGCTTATTATAAATCTCACCTTCTTTTATAAATTTTAATTACAGATAAAAAAACATATCCCACTAAGAAAAGTTGATTGAGAGAAAGTAGGGAGCAGACTAATATGAAGTTTACACAGATCATATAGGACATAAGCCTATGATGGAATTAGCTTTTCTGTCAACATAGAACAGAATATTTAGTCTACCGGACAGAGAGAGAGAGAGAAGTCAAATATTTATTCTACCATAAAGAAAGAAAATGAAAAGAAAGACAGAGGGCGCCAACTACTTTTTGAAGAAAAAATAGTAAAAACGAATCTAAAGGCAAAGGAATTAATAAATTAATAAAGAAATTAAAATAAAATAATTATTTAAATATAAATTAATTAAGATGTAACATTTATACCGTTAGATATTCACTATCTTTTTGTCTTTTTTTTCTGTTGCTAAATCCAATATTTCTGGATTTTTTTCAGCGCCTGTGATATTGATAGTTTCGACAACCTACGTCATTATATTTTTTATATTGCTTCTGGGCCTCCAGTAGCTACTGGTATATTAGTATGTATTTGCGCTAGCATGCTTTTCTAAAATGTTGTGTTTTGTTGTCAAGATCTACGAGATAAAATGACCTCTTTAAAACTATAATAAAATATTTAATCTAAGTTCGGTTACAGCTGCAATATTATTCGTTGGCCACATTAATATATACACAATAATATGCAGATTATTATAAAGAGAAACTTAATTCAAATTCATAATAAAAAATAATTACAAATAAACCAACATAATTTTTGATTTTAGGTTTTGCATCATCGATTGTAGGTAAGTATTCACCATCTTTCGATTACATCTGTTTTAATATTCTTGTTGTGTTTGTTATGTACAACATAACAATAACGAACAGGTTTAAACCTAACCAGTAATAATAAATAAATTTTTATATTTTTTAAAACTGTCAAAAAAACATGGAACAGATATCATTTTAAGAGAGAATAATTTGAAAAGGTAATAAAGACTAGTGAGTTTAAAAGCTAAAGTAAAAAATAATTAATACTGTAAACTACTATTTGTAACTTAGTAGCATAGCATGGATCAAAGTTAGCTCTTCAAACAATTTATAAATATTTTTTGCGTTTTAGATGCTTGTAAAGGAGTAGTTCATATATTTTTTGATTTTTGGGGATCCCTGTTCAAAAATGCTGATGGTTTTATTCAAAATTTACTGAATGTTGACTTCTTTCATCCGGCGTTTTCAATGCTAACAGGTAAGTGTTTGATGATAATAAAACTATTTAATAAGGCAACTACAGAAAAAAACCACTACATTCTGTTATAAAACTAATTCGTAATATTCTTTTTTTTTTCTTAACTTAGGACTAAGTCCTGTCTATTCTTACAACTTAGTCTTAAAACTACGATGTTCAGCTTTCGTATCATCGTCTTGGTGGTCTTCCAGGTGGTCTCGATGTATTTTGTTTTTCATACCTTGCAATTTTTGGTAGCCTATCATTGACCATTCTACTGATGAGTAGTTTCTCCTCTCCTTGGATGCCGCATTGTTCTCTTATAAACTCATTACTTGTTCGGCTTAAAAAGTGTAACAGCCATTGGATCTCATCTTTTATTTTTGTATAACACCTGTACGGTGATTGTATACTGCTATCTGGTCACAAAAGAAAAACTATCAGGTATTTTCTGACCTAACTTAATAAACAGCAAATACTTAAATCTAAGGGCTTACCATATGGCTTACTCTTATTTTATCTATCAACTAATGCACTACAACTAACATGCAATGACATCACAGCATTAACTCAAACGGTTATGTCCTTATGAGTCTGTTCTTTAGTTCAGTGTTGTCAAGAAGCTGGATTGCCTCGACATTCACATGACTATGCAGCCTCTGCTCGTGACTTGCTGCAGTTCTCTTGATTACTTCGGTCACAGTTTTCATACCCAGGTCCTGGTGAAGGTTGCTGTTACGAATATACCAAGGAGCATCACCAATGTTCCTCAGTACTTTGTTTTGAAATGTCTGGATAATATGTAGATTACTAGTTTTAGTACAGCCCCAGAGTTGGCACCGGCCTCAGCTTCTTCCTCTTTGAGTGCCTCTCCTATCGGAGATTGGATATCATTAGGGCGATTCTAATTTTATTTACTGCTTGAATCATTCGTTAGTGGTACATCCAAACCACTTTCTTACCACTCTCTCTGGCCTCAGCAATTGCTTGTAAATGAATAGTTTATAATGAATGGATAATGGATCTCATCGTGTTCATTTAAGTTACTTTAAGTGGTAAGAAGCTGCTTAGTTGCGGCTCTTTCCGCTCTGGTCCAAATCGCAAAGTAGATTATGCAGATCTTTTTTATTATCTTTATTAAATGATGCTATCACTAAGGTCGTTTTAACTGACAAGAACCACGTGTTCAAGTCGAGTAAAGAAACATGCTGCTCTTTAAGTATTAAAATCTTCAACCATTGTCATCTACCTAGAGTCGCATTATAATTTAAATTTAAATATGTGAAACCATATTTTGATGTCTCCGCTACAATTTTAGTGTTAGCTTCAAGTACTAAAGAAGGCACTGAGGATGATCTGAGCTAGATCGAAAACGTTATGCATCTATAAATTTTAGACGACACTTTAAACAAGTTTTAAATTAAATCATTTTATACCAATACAAATTTTGAAGTTTTTTACTTCTGTATAAGTTTAATTATGATATTTGATTATTTTTATTATGCTATTTTATTGATTAGTTATTTTTCGTACGTAGATATTAGGGGTCTACTCGCAAGAATCTCCACTACCATAGAAGAGTTCGCCGAATTCTTTTCAACTGCTTTTGATAAGTTAAAAGATGCTATCACAAATGCAGCAATTCCTTCATTTCCACTGACAAAACTTGAAACCATAGGTAAGATATTATTACTAATTATTTAATTACTTTAAGTTTAAAGTTCATATACATTGAACAATTAAAATATTCACATATACGAGTCCCTTCCCATATTAGTTGTGCCCACGTTACATTGATATGAATTTTAAATTTTAGAGAATAAAAATAAAAGCGCAGCGTAAATTTTAAAAGTTTTGATGCATCGAACAACATTTTTGAATTTCCTAATTATAGTAAATATTTTATAACGTAATAAAAACTGTTAATTAAACAGAATAATAATAAGTTTTAAAAAACGCATAGAATATGTAATATTAATCAAATAAAAAATGTGAAAGTTTACCACTGAGTTACGACCCCTTTATTCTTAATGACATCCACAATTTTTCATAGCATAGTTTTTACCAAGTTCTGGCAGAATTCTAATGTAAACAAATCCCATATTTCTTGCAATTTTTCTTTCAATTTGTTAATGGACCTGGCAGGATGTTTTCTCAAACCTTTTTTCATTTCGCGCCACAAAATCTCTATTGGGTACAAGTCAGGACTGTTAGAAACCCATTCCAGAAGTAATATGCCATGGTCTTTAGTACATTTTAAACTCTTTTTTTAGGTATGACAACCTAAGCCGTGCTGTTGGAAGGCAAAATCTTCCGCTGATATCAAAAGGTGTTTCATAATCGGTAAAATGTAAATGTATAATGTACTTTACAATGTACTATTCCGGTAGCGACACCAGAGATAACTACCACAGACACGGAGTTGCAATAGTACTTGATAGTGGAATTGCGATGTCTGTTATAGATTACATACCCATTTCAAACAGAGTAATAATAGTGAAGTTAGCAGGCCAACCTATTAATATCAACCTAATCCAGGTTTACGCGCCCACAGCTGATAAACCTGAAACTGAAATTTTAGCTTTCTATAAAGACATACATGAAGCATTAAAGGTCACAAAGAAAAACGACATTAATATCATAATGGGAGATTTCAACGCCAAAGTTGGTAAGGGTAGATGTGGCGATGCGGTAGGTAATTTCGGTCTGGGTAATAAAAATGAGCGGGGAGACTTATTAATTGAATTTTGCGAAGAACATGATTTTGTCATATCCAATACATGGTATCAGCTCCCACCAAGAAGATTGTATACATGGCGAGCACCTGGAGACAGGCCAGGTCATATTATATGAAATCAAATTGATTACATCTTGATAAACAAAAAATGTAAGGCTTCGACTGGCGAAGGTTAAAAAACCATCAAATAAAAAATATATAAACATGAGAGAACTAATGAGAGATGAAGAGCTTAGAACTACATACGGCAACCACATCAACGATAACCTGAGAAATATACAAGTAAATTGCATAGAGGAAACCTGCGAGAAAATAAAAATGGCTGTAGCCAATGCGGATGAATCAATCGCAAGTAAAATCAAAAGAAATCACAAAAACGAGTGGATGACGGAAGAGATACTTGAGCTAATGGAGCAGCGCCGACATTACAAAATACATCAGAACCAACGTAAATACAATGAACCTCAACGTACGATAAGAGCAAAAATTAAAACCGCAAAGGAAATCTGGATGAAAGAGCGTTGTGAAGAATTAGAATCACTACAAGAAAAGGGGGACAGCTTTGGACTACACAAAAAGGTTAAAGAAATTTCGAATATATACAAGAAACACCACGAGACAAACCTGAAAAATGATCAATGATCAAGGCGACTACGTACATACCCAGGAAGAACTAGCCAAAATCTGGACATATTATGCTTCGTCCCTCTTTGCAGACAACAGACCGAATCTGTCAACTACTAACCTATCTACAGAAACTTTGTCCGGTTCTCCGATTATTCGCGCCGAGGTGAAGTACGCTATAAAAATAGCAAAACTGGGCAAGGCCCCTGGACCGGATGGCATTACTACGGAAGCCCTAAAACTGTTGGATGATGACAACATCGACACTCTGGTAACAATCTTCAATGCCATATATGACACCGGCGACATTCCAACGGATTGGCTTTGTTCAACCTTCATAATGATCCCTAAATCACAAAGAGCGACAAGGTGCAAGGACCACAGACTGATTAGCTTGATGAGTCATTTACTTAAAATATTTCTTCGTATACTCCACACAAGAATGTTCAGAAAACTAGAAGAGCTGAGCGGCGAGACACAATTTGGTTTCAAGAAGGGACTCGGGACGCGCGAAGCATCATTCTGCTTGAATACCCTGGTACAAAACTGTATGGACCAACGAAAAGATATAGTCATCACATTCCTCGACTACGAAAAAGCTTTTGACACCGCAAAACACGATGAAATAATAAAAATGCTACACAATGCTGATATTGATGAGAAAGATATAAGAGTTATCCAGAATCTCTATTGGAATCAAAAGGCACGTGTGAGGCTGAACAAATCAACAAACACAGAGAAATTCGAAATTTTACGAGGGATGCGACAGGGGTGTATTTTGTCTCCTATGCTGTTCAACCTCTATGTGGAGAATGTTTTTGCAGAGGCACTTGAAGGCACTGATTGTGGTATAAAGGTCAACGGGTACCCGATAAATACCATTCGTTACGCTGACGACACCGCAATAATCACAGATAACGAACATGATATGCAGTTGATACTAAATAAAATAAACACCACAGTAAAAACATATGGCCTGAAGATAAATGCTGGAAAAACAAAATGCATGACAATAAGAAAGGGCGCATTTTTCAGAGTACAACTGCACGTAGATAATGCTCCAATTGAGCAAGTGAAAACATTCAAATACTTGGGAATGATGGTGAATGACCAATGGGATCCTCAACAAAAAATAAAATGCCGTACCGAACAAGCAAGACAAGCTTTTCTTAAATTTAAACCGCTACTTTGTAACCGCAATCTTTCCTTCAATCTCCGTTACAGAATGGTTAAGTGCTATGTATGGTCCATATTGTTATACGGCATGGAGACATGTACGTTGAAAATATCTTCCATTAACAAGTTGGAAGCCTTCGAAATGTGGACCTTGCGAAGAATGTTCCGCATACCATGGACAGATAGGGTGAGAAACGAGGAAGTCCTAAGAAGAGCAAATACTGAGAGAGAATTGCTCAGCTTGATCAAGGCACGAAAGATTGGATACCTGGGCCACATCCTGAGAGGGAAAAAATAGCAATCCCTCAACTAATTATCCAAGGAAATATTGAGGTCAAGAGAGGAGTAGGTCGCAAACAAATGTCGTGGCTGCGAAATATAAAGAACTGGACAGGCGTAACTAACACTGGCGAACTTTTGCATGCCGCAAAAGACAGACGTCTGACCTTAAGATAATTCGCCAACGCACTATAGGTGCACGGCACCATAAGAAGAAGAATCGGTAAAAGAGATTTTTTTAAAATATTTAAATATTTGTCCGTATTTACAATACCATCTGTAAAATGTAACTTTCTCACACCTTTAGATAACATGCCGCCTCAGATCATGACATATGCAGAAAATCTGACTTTTCTCTTCAGACAATCGGGATGGAAAGCTTAATTTTTCCTGCGAATGACGCGACACTCTGAGATAGCGCGTCACACATTAAAATCTGGACTTATCACTCCATTATGTTGAATCTCATTGCGACTTTCGCGAATCTCATTGCGAGTCCAATCTTTATACTCTTTTGACCATCTTAGCCTATTTTTCTTTTGTCGTATCTTAAAAGTGGCTTTTCCTCAGCCTAAAATAAAATGAAATTTATTAAAAACAATTCGTTCTAATTTTTTCAACTATAAAACTTAGTAACTTAGTAAGTACCAAATCCTACTTTGTGGGCCTTTCGGTGACATGTTGATCTAGAAATGTGTCATCCAATAACGTCAATCCATAAAACGCTTAACTCCATATAATTTGCTCGTCGATTTTTCACTATAATGCGTCTTAATGCCCTTCGATCTGATTCGGTTATTTTACTTTTTTGAACATTTCTAGGTTTTGTGACGACCAAACCTGTAGTTTTGTATCTTCTGAAATGATTGAGCAAATTTTCTCATCGATAACTTTACGTCGAGCCATTGTACAATTCACAAATCGCAGCCAACAGCTTTACAATACTCCAAAATAAATTTGACATTGACTGATTTGATGTCATTTTTCTATAGCCACCTCTGGATTAAACGTAATTATGAAAAAATCAATGTATGTTGACATAAGTGAACGCATAGCCAGGGTTTAGTGAATTTTTTTGTTTAAATCATAAGAGTAATGTTTTTAATAAATATTAATAAAGATGCCATATTAATTAATATGGGAACTTATAAAAATATGCAGAGAATAATTTTGTTTTTTGATAATCGACTTACACTGCAAATTCTATAGGTGGGTCAACTGATATTGGAAGGGACTCGTATATATATGTACATAATTTTTGTTAGTTCCTGACCGTGAATTTTTAAATAGAAACTTTTTTAATTTCTGGGTTTGTTAATCTGTTATAAATAAAACAATTGATTATTGTAAAAATGGGAAAATTCCAGTAGTTGGCTGTATACCATCGTTTAAAAAACTTATACAGAAGTAAAAAACTTCACATTTGTATTTTGATATAAAACGTATAAGTAAAACTTTTTTTAAAGTGTCGTCAAAATGTATACAGGAGCATAACGGTTTTCGATCTAGATCATCATCAGTGCCTTCTGTTGTGTTCAAGTCGAGCAAAGAAACATGTTGCTCTTTAACTATTAAATTTTTATCCAATGTCATCGACCTAGAGTCACATTAGAATTTAAATTTGGAACAATGTAAAACCATATATTGATGTCAGAGCTACAATTTTAGTGTTAGCTTCAATTACAAAAGAAGGCACTGAGGATGATCTGATCCAGATAGAAAACGTCACGTTATGCTCCTGTATAAATTTTGACGACACTTTTTAAAAGTGTTTTAATTATATGTTTTATACCTAAATACAAATGTGAAGTGTTTTACTTCTGTATAAGTTAATTAATTATTGGTTAAACGTTTCGACCATTTACTCTGAGATAGCGCG
>NW_027314448.1:0-14925 GCF_040954645.1 Diabrotica undecimpunctata | reverse complement strand
ACGCGCTATCTCAGAGTCAGGTTGGGTGTGTTCGTTCTAAATTCATGTACAATCTGTTTGCATAATCTTTAAAATTAAAATTATTTGGGCGCCATTCCTTAATATTTTACCCTCATAAGGAAACGAGCTCAGACAAAGAAATAAAACGAAAAATTTAAAACAAAGCTAGCCTTTATTAAGTACTTTGTAACGAACAAAAAGTTATTAAAAAATTCTACGTTAAAAAGTTACCTTAACCCAGAAAAAAAATAAAAAAATCTGTGTTTATAGTATTAAATTACAAATAAGAAGTGCTTATGCGAAACTAAAATTAAAACCATATCGTAGGAAAACAAACATTTTATACCTTGGCATTAGATGATGAATGAGAAATATATGAAAATAAAATTATACTTTATCCCAAATTTCGAAATTCGTTCACATAAAAAAAATATATTTGTATATTAGGCAAAATGTAGATGTATTGCAATCGCAAGATCAATAATAAATTACTTCACGGTTATTCCGTTCATAGATAATCTTCACTGCTCGATAAAAAAATATAAAATGGGTACAACCTTAACCAACCAAATGCTTACGTGGCTTGTAGAAAGGATATAATTTTTACCAACTAAGTACTCAGGCTGGATTTCAGAACGTTGAATCTATCAGAACTGTTTATTTTGTTATTTTTATTTCCGTACAATGTTTTGAAAATTATCTTTTACACAAATCTTCTCCTGATAATAACAAACACAACAAAAAAAAAGAATTATCTAATGTGGTGTAGTCGTTCTGAAGTGATGCCCCTACAAACATTTCGCGATTCATTTATAATCATATAGATATCTTTTATATTCTTTTATTTTTAGGATTGATGGCGACATTTCTGGACTTAAATGCTTTGATGGACTTAATGACTATTGGTGCTTTCTTCTCTTATGTGATAGTCGCTGCATCAGTTATAGTATTAAGGTAAGTTAAAACATTCAAAAACTTCAACAATTTTTTTATCGTAATTACCATTGGGAAAAATGGTCCTCCGAAAAGGGGGTTGGTGAGCAAGGTTAGCAGCCTACTTACTGTCAAAAAAATCAATGCTCAGAGAACCGAACAGAAGCCTCGGAATTGGACGGATACACAGATGACGAACCACGCAAGAAAAAGAACAAAGAGACCAAATAATCTACGAATTGGTACTTGGAACATCGCATCATGGAACAAACGAAAACAGGAAGTTGTGCAGGAATTGGAGCTCCATAAAATTGATATATGTGCCCTGAACGAAACAAAAGAGAAAGGGAAAGGAAGTACCAATAGAAACAAATTTATATTCCTGTACAGCGGAGTAGATAAAAGCAAACGAGCTTAGGCAGGAGTAGGCCTCTTAATGTACAATAAATATAGTAACGATATTCAAGAAATAAGACACATCAACGAACACATGATGCTGGTTTGCCTTAAACTTCACTTTACTTAATATTATCCCCGTATATGCACCGGATAACAGCAAAAACAAGGAAGACAAAGATGATTTTTATGGACAGCTCCAAGATTTACTAGACACGACAATAGCCGGTAGTAAAACAATTATTCTCGGCGACCTAAACGCCAGAGTAGGCAACATACCTGTGGCTGGAGTTACACAAAGATTTAACGAAGAAACGCACAACGACAACGGAGAAAGACTTCTAGAACTTTGTTTAATGAATAATCTCCGAATTAACAACACATACTTTGACCACCCAATACAACATAAGATCAGCTGGTCAGATACAAAAGGACGTAACTCTATGATTGACTACATTATAACAAACAGAAAAATACACCCCCTATCTCCCGCCAATGTAGGATCCGACCATGGCCTGGTACTAGGAAAAATAAATATAACAATAACCACACAAGGCAAGTAAAATAAATAAAAAAGTAAAAGAAAAGTAAAACATAGAAAGCTTAGAAGAAGAAGGGACACAAAACTTGTATAGAAACAGACTAACAGAAAAGCTAAACAGCCATAACCTAGAGACTAAAAAGAATATAGAAGAAACCTGGAAAATTATTAAAAAATGTATCCTACAAGCAGAGGAAGAAGCTTTAGGTAAAAGAAAAGTTAGCAGAAATAAACGGGAATACAAAACGCCATGGTACGACGAAAGGGTGAAAGCACTAGCAATTTTGTTATGTTTTTCTCTTTCCCCATTTACTTTTACACCTTCAGTTATTTATTTTTTAGCATTTTTTGAATAGACAATACATAAAGGGAACAAAATGCAATCTGCCGTATTCCTGTTTTTGATTTCAATTTCATCGGATAGCATGCCTTCTATTTTGATATCCACTTTTTGTTACTAATATATATTTTATATTATTCTGATATCTTTTTTTCTATTCCATTTTATTTAAGAGTTCTATTAAGATGTTAAAGCTAACACGAAGACGTTGACTAAATATATGCAACATGATTTGGATGGCAGTAAAGGGCCTGATGAGTAGTGCGAATCCACATTTATCCCTACCCATAAGAAAGGATCACTAACCGTATGCAGCAATTACATAACCATTGCCCTTACCCCTTATGCAAGCAAATCCGACAAACAAATAAACAAATACATGTAGGGGAGAGGGGGGCAAGTTGTTACATAATTGATTCTATTATTTATTTGGGCAATAGTAGATCTTTTATATGAAAACTAAAATCGGATTAAGGTAGTTGATACATTTACACAAATAATGTTAATTTTAATTCATTTAAAAAATCATATTTAACATTTTGTTATTATCAATTTAACTCAACTTGTAAATTGTAACAACATACCCCACTATGAGGCAAATTGTTACAGTCCATGGGGTAAGATGTTACAATAGAAAAAAAAATTCTAAAAACTTCCCACAACATTATTTAGTGGTCACAGAAAGAACCCTTGCTTAGCTACAAAAAATATTATAAACATAACACAAAATGAAATAAAATAAAAAATGAAAATCTGAACAAACCTGTTTACAAGAATGTTAAACTAGTCACTATCGGACGAGCAGTGAATACAAATATAAAAATCATCGTCTTTTCCACAAGCAATATGTGCCCACTTTTGACACACAATGCACCGAATCCATTCTTCGTTTTTGGACTTCGAAAATGGAGCTAAACATACCAGACACGTCGATTCGTCATCCTCTTCCGAGCTTTCAGAATCTGATTTTTTGAAGGTGTTTTTGGTAATGACGGTCCGTTTCTTACATTTTTTAACAGTAGTTTTTACCTTGTTTCTTGATTCACCTGATATGTTTCTTTTGGTTGCCCCCACATTTTTTTTTCTTTGTCTTGCCTTTTCTTCCTCCTCCAAAGCTGATTTAATGGGAGTATCAGTCAAAACAGCGGAAGTTCTTTTCTTCCGACCCCCTTTGGATTTCCTTGGCATTGCTTTTGGATAAGGCTTCAACTCCTGGGGTGTTATATGAGTAGGTGAATCGACAGGTTCATTTATCGCCAAGTTAAAATCTGTGCTTGTAGAAGGTTGCTGTTGGGAAGGAGTTCTATGTGTTTCAGTGCCAATAGGTGCCGGATCTATGACTACTGTTGCGTTTATATTTTCTGTTATTGGCCTATTTGTTACCTCTGCAGGCAAGAATTCATCATCTTGAAAAATGTCTCTGTTGTATGGCCAAATTCCTGTCACACTAAATCCTTTTTGTATATTGAGAGGTGTAACAGCAAGAGGAAATTAATCTTTAAGAACGATAGGTATATCGTAAATGTTCATTACTTTACCGGGATTAAATGTTTCTGGACTGGACGAAATGTTTCATAAACAACAAAAAGTTATCACATGTCATCCATCCAGAGGAATGAGACGCACCTACACAACCAGGAGGTCCATTGGCTACCATAACATCTTTGAATTTCTTTCTCGGAAATATTAAAAATGGAGGTACAAAATTTCCAGTTGCGTTGACAGCTAATGCCAAGGTAACAAGTTGACCTCTTTCTCCAGATGTGATAGCACCTACCTGCTTAGTTCCCCTTTTTGCAATGATTTTTGTAGGCCTTTGGACAGTTGTAAGTCCAGTTTCGTCCATATTGTACACTTCTTGGAGCTCAAATTTATATTTATCATAAACTTCGCCGAGATTGTTAAAAAACTGTGACACATTATGACGATTAAACGCGGTAGCTCGACCCATACTAGTAGCTTCAGGTGTCCGGACTGATAAAGTTCGATGCCTCTTCAAAAATCCATATAGCCAGTCTCTGGAAGCTATTTCATTAACCTTCCAATTTTCCGGAACAGATATTTGGTTGGCTGTTGCATATTGAAATGCAAATTTTCGCAAATCAGAAGTTGTAAGACCGTAATAAATTTTAGCAGAATGCTCAGTATATTCGGCAAGTTCCTCTTCTTCAGCATTGTTAAATATTTTTCTGGCTGTAGCGTAGCCGACTAAGTTCTTGTTACTGTTTTCAGCACCTAAGTTTGATTTTCTTTTCATATAGCGGTGCAATGTCATAAAATTAACTCCATAGCGAGTAGCAGCATCCCTAATTGACAAGTGTTCTTGTAAAACCGATTGCGCCGCCCTTTCAAATTGTTCGGTTGGAATAATACCCCTTGTGGTTTTCTTGGTATACGTTCGCACCATGTTAAGCTATCTGAAAACAACCAAAACAATTTCATGATAGAAAAATTTAATAAAACCTAATCTGTGTTTCTAACATGCTTTGCGAAAATAAATGTAGGTAGGTACAGTATGCTATTCATTACAAACAAATTACTATCTACAAAATATGTCTGATCATAATATTGGATTTTTAGTGAAATCATAAATTATGGTAACCATATTGTAACCATTGTAGGTATTTCGATATATTCTTACATTAACGTGTTCGGGGCAAGTTGTTACAGTAACAACCTGGCCCCAGATTATTGTAACAACTGGCCCCACGTGTACGAAATGAGGTTAAGTCAACGTTTTTGGTAAATATTGAGAATCAATTACTAACAATAGCATGCCAATAACGAGAAATATATACGCTTCAAAACTATATAATACACATATTTATACTACTTACCAATTTCTCACAGATAAAAACAAAAGCCACCTGACAACGGTACAGTTTTAGACCCGAAACCACATTCTAAGCAATAACACTATGATGGATGTCTGACTTGAGTATCAATATCCGTTCACAGATGACGGGTCGGTTGACCCAACTTTCCATAAAATATCGGCAACTCATGATACTTGCTGCGTTTTAAAATAATTGTGTAACAACTTGCCCGTGTAACAACTTGCCCCCCTCTCCCGTAATCATTGAATATCTAAAGAAGTTTCTATTCCTAGACATGACCGAAGAACAATGCGAATTCAGTAGATACTGAACATCAGACAAATAATAGAAAAACCTGAGAACACAATATACCAATGCTACTCTGTTTTTTAGGTTACACAAAGGCTTTCGATTCAGAGTAAAATGGGATCCTCTCTGTAATATATTGGTATATATGGGAATGAGGTTGCTTAAAAGCCGGCGCCATATGCATAATCATATTCGAATAAAAATGAAAAAAATTGTCCTCCGATAAAATGAAGTTCATGTCGACTTAACAGTCCTATTTTATTTAAAAATCTCTGATTATTTGTAGGTATGAAACCACATCGACTGTGATAGAGCCAGTATCAGACCAAACGTTTGCTGTATATCCGAAAAGAAAGTACTTCGGCAGCCTATTCAACATCAGCAAAAACAAGATTCCCAACAAGACATCCTCTGCAGTGACAAACGTCAGCACGCTTTTCTTCAGTAAGTAAACAAGGTATTTTGTGTTCATACGTGCTCATACAGTGAGGTATCGATATTTTAATAGTCTATAAAGACGTCCTTACGTTGTTCATAACATTTTTCACGATTAATAGCCCAGTCAAATAAAATTGTAATACATGTAAAAAGTAAAGTAATTCGTTTCAGAACGAATCCTTAAAAAAATTTAAGTTTTGGTACAAATATATGGATTTATGTCAAAAGAATCAGTTTAAAATAACGGACTCATTGTTTAAACAATGATTTTATAGCCGAAAAATCGCCGAAAATCATTATTTTTAATTTTTTTCAATACTTCTTTCCTAATTAGCAGTTTTCAGTTTTGTTTTCTTGAAAGGTGATGAAAAAACGATTCACTTGAAGCCTTCTAAATTAAATTGAGTTAATAATTTATTTAAACAATTGCGAAAAACTGAAAAAACTTGTAGGAGCAATAAACATAAAAAATATATATAAATAATAACAAAAGTTACATAAAAATATGTCTTTTAATACCCTTAAGGTAGGTACACATAAATGTTTGTTAAAAAATATTTATTTGTTTAAAAGTCATTCCAATTGTTTATTATAGTAAATTCATTTAACAGAAAAGTAGCGGTCAACAAATGCATGCACATAACACGCGAAACCCTATGTTTATATAATTGTACAGGGTTGTATTAAGATTCTAGCAGCCTATACCATCTGAATTTGAAATGAATTAATTTATAATTTACTCTGAGATAGCGCGTTAAAATAATAGTAATCAATGATTAATCTTTCAAAGAAGTATACTTAAATAATATTTTTGTAAACTGTCATTCACACATCATTAGTTAATTGTGGTATTAATCAAAAGGGAAAAAATAGAAAGTTGTTTTTATACATTTTACGCTTTAAATCCAATATTTGAAAATAAGTAATAATATTATCATTAATGATATAAAAAGAGACCTCTTCTTGTGTAAAAGTTCGGGAAATTACTTAGGTAATACATAATTATAGGGTAGATAGACTTACCTATACATTTAACATTACATTAACAATTAATAAATAAAATTTATTAAGTCGACGTTTCGATATCGATTTAACATTTATTTGTGTCAGCAGAAAACGAATGTATATTTAGAAGAATTGTGACATCACTATTTTTGACTTGCCGGTTATGTCGAAGATGGTCGAGATATCAAAATGCCGCTTTCAGATTTTGATTCAGGAGACAAAACTATATATGAATCCATCGATAGATCGTCCCCAAAGTATTGCATAGGCGACAACGCACAAACGAACATACTTTGCGGATGTAAAACGAAAGTTTTTCTTTGAAAATGATGAAAAAAACTTTTTACTATTACATATAAGTAATATCGAATTACGAAAAATAAGTACTGGAAAAGTAGATAGGTACAATGAGTAAAATGGGGTTACAGTTTTTCATTTTTAAAATATTCCATTTTGTTTATGTAATTTCGAATTATTTCGTATCTTTTATTTATCATTGCTACTCATTTCCACATCAAAAGCTAGATCCACCTTCAACGGATGGGGGCCTTCTTCAAGAGCGACAACCTCTCTCTTGGTATAAAAGTAAGAATGTTGCGATGCTACCTACGTCTTCTCTGTTCTTTTTATGGTGTTGAATCGTGGACCTTGAACGAAGATATGTGCAGAAAATTGGAAGCATTTGAGATGTGGCTATATCGGAGAATACTTAAAATCCCGTGGACTGACCGAGTCACCAATGAGGAGGTCCTCAGAAGAATGAAGAAGAACCGAGAGGTACTGACCTACATCAAATATCGAAAGTTACAGTACTTTGGACACATTATGCGAAATGAATCCACATCCGGACTGTATATAGTTTAAAAACTTGTGGAAGATAAAAAATCACATATTATGCAGTAGGATGTCCTTTTTTTCTTTTTGTTGTTTTTTGTCACAGGTTCTTACAAGGTTAAGACCTAAAGGTCTTTATTTGTAAGACCTTTTATTTACATACATATATAATGATCAACATATCACCTCACTACAATGATAGTGTCAAAAGGAAAAGATGAAGACAGACAGTACCCTGGATGTAAGCGGAAAACTTCTTATTGGCGATATCTATATTATTGTTTTTTAACAAAACAAACTCTTTGCTGGGCCTAAGGATGAGGCAAATATTGTAAGCCTCGAAACCGATCGCTTCTGTAAAAACTTTGAAAGTAAATATTAGATTGTTAGTATTGACCTTTTTAATATTATTTGTTCAATTATGGACTCACACTTGCAACCCTTTTATCATCATAATAATTATTATAATACAGTCAAAATAATATTAAATTTACTTACTTCAGTTGAGAGAAAACAGCAAACACCTTAAAAATGTTCACAGTTCTAAGTTTTATTTAAATAACACTATAATTATAAACCAACACTATAAATAAACCAACACACATTTATAGAGCTATTAAAAGTAAAAAATTTATATTTATATAATTCAACAGACATAAATATGATTCGTAAGGATTACTGAATCCATATCTGTTAAAACTGCAAATTATGCGTCTTTGTTTTGAGGTGTAGATTGTCGTTACTTGTGAGTTTCTACTTGTTACTTTTGATACGCTTTTGTATATAATCAGTTACAGTATAAGTGATTTTTGTAACAAGTAGATACCTCTTCAGCATCTCTAGATACTTGGAATGAATATATCACGCGTCCCTAGTTTGGTTTATTCTACTTTTCTGTTAGGCGAATATGCTATAGAAAGTTGTTTATTTGATAATTTTTCGACTGTTCTAACAACCACTCAAATTTCGTCATTTTGTGTCATGTGGAACAATTTCACCCAATCATGTCAACATTAGACTGATAATTGCATTCAGTGCAATTTTCAATCCCTATGACAACACCCCAATCCCCATCGAGTTTGACAACTTCATCCAAATAAATTTCAAAATGTCACGTTTCGGCAATGAGAATGTTCAAGTATAAATGCGCTAATCAAAGAAAAAATTCCCAGAAATACAACCTACAGTCACAAATATATTTGGGGAATATTCATGGAATTTTGCTGCGGACGAGAATATGAGTTGAATGAACATAGAAGCTTAGACTCTGAGATAGCGCGTTGGTATAAATATATACAGGGTGAGTCATGAGGAACTTTACATACTGCTACCATATGTAGAGTCCCTCAGGGAGCATATCATGTGGCCACTAAAAAATGTCAACTCCTCTTCTTTATTAATTAACAGGGTGATACTCTGAGATAGCGCGTTATTTCATTTTACTGTAGTGTTTATACGGCTCATTTGATTTTTTTAATTTTTGCATGACACAGTACACTACTATCAAGCATTCGACTGGTATTAGCTAAACTAAAAAATTCCAGGACTGGCTTTGGAAAAATTAATTTAGGGATTCGTATTAAATATTACACCCTGTATAATTTTTTTTTTAAATGCAATAAGTGATTTTCAAACTACATAAATAGCCAATGAAAACGACATATGCGACAATGTTGTCGCACTTTTATTAAATTTTTATTGAACGATCAAATCTTACCAAAAATAGAACAACCATAATGAAGTATCAAATTATAAGGTAATTAATTTAAACAAATGTTATAAATTTCAAACATTTTAATTGAAATGATAAACTGAGTCACTGCACAACAAAAAACAGTAACTACTAACAATAACGAAGAACAATTTAAAAAAAAAACTAAAAATATATACATAGTTATGATAAACTCATAAATTAGAACTGGAAAAGATACAATAATGGTAACAAATTAAAAATAATTCAAAAATAGATTTTCGAAATGGAACCCTCCAGCCTGTACACATTTTTGTTGCCGAATTGTTAATTGACGTATTGAATTACGGATACTCTGGGGATCGTTTCTAATAGTATTACAATGTATAATTCTATCAATTAATTGTTGTAGGTTATTAATATCCACTACGTAAACTAGTTGCTTCAATCGTCCCCAAATATGGTAATCAACGGGATTGAAATCAGGGGATCTTGAAGGCCACGAAATAGGACCTGCACGTCCTATCCACCTGTTGCCATAAACATTATTGAGATGTTGTCTCACTGCCAGTAAAAAGTGTGGGGGTGCCCCATCATGCTGAAAATACATCCCTCGGATAGCAACGTTCGCGTTGGCAAGCAAATTCGGCAAAATATTTTGTAGAAAGTTCAAATAGACCTGCCCTGTTAAAGGACCATCAAAAAAGTGAGGACCTACTAATTGGTTATTTATGACACCAATCCACACGTTAACCGAAAACCTTATCTGAGAACGACGTTCTCGAATAGCATGGGGACATTTTGCCCACATATGTGAATTTCGTGAATTATTTATCCCGTCTCTGGTAAATTGGGCTTCATCTGTAAATAGTGTCCTGTATAGCGTTGGTCGATTATTGTTAATCCATCTACAAAATTCCAACCTATCGATCTCATCGCTGAACCATTTGAATGTGATATGGGTATAGATTATTTTTTTGTAAGACTCTACTTACTTTTGATTGAGTAACATTGAGTTCTCGACTTACTTGTCTAGTACAATGTCATCTTCCTGCGCTTCATCTACATGTCGCTCTGTTGTTCCACTAGGAAAAGTGCCATTTTCTCGCAAATAATTAAAAACTGACTAAAATGTTGGATGACTGGGAGTTCGACGATTAGGAAATCTCCTGCGATATTCTCTACTAGCAGCCCTACCATTCCCATTACAGAATCCATAAACAAATATTATGTCTGCATATTCTGTGGTCGAAAACTGATGTGGCATTTTGAACGAAAGTAACAAAAGCTCTACCAAAACTAACACAATGTACTTAACGTAGATATGACAGAAGAAATATGTATTCTTGTACACATAAATAACAATTGATAATGACAATAATGACAATGGGTATAAAATATCAAGAAACGTCAAACGGTCAACGCCAACCTTCATTTTAAACTTTTTTAGATTTATTTTTATTTAGTACAGTTGATGCAATGTATTATTATTTGACATAAAATTTTAATCATTTACAATCAACAAAAACTAACACATACAAGAGGTTTGACTTTTTAATCAATTTAATTTATTATTTATCGAAAATAATGCCCCAATACGATCTATGAGTAAAAATTTAAAATTGAAAAACAATTGATTCTATCGTAGAGATAATACAAAGTGACAGTAAAGATGTTAATTTTCTACGTATTAGATTATGTTGTAGAAACTCATTTTAATTAAAATGTTTGAAATTTATAACATTTGTTTTAATTAATACCTTATAATTTGATACTTCAATATAGTTGTTCTATTTTTGGTAAGATTTGATCGTTCACTAAAAATTTAATAAAAGTGCGACAACATTGTCGCATATGTCGTTTTCATTGGCTATTTATGTAGTTTGAAAATCACTTATTGCATTTTAAAAAAAATTTATACAGGGTGTAATATTTAATACGAATCCCTAAATTAATTTTTCCAAAGCCAGTCCTGGAATTTTTTAGGTTAGGTAATACCAGTCGAATGCTTGATAGTAGTGTACTGTATCATGCAAAAATTAAAAAAATCAAATGAGCCGTATAAACACTACAGTAAAATGAAATAAATGGTCAATTACACAAATCACCCTGTTAATTAATAAAGAAGAAGAGTTGACATTTTTTAGTGGCCACATGATATGCTCCCTGAGGGACTCTACATATGGTAGAAGTATGTAAAGTTCCTTATGACTCACCCTGTATACTCATAATGTTAACTTAAATTTTAATAATTGTACTTTCACTAACTGTACTTTTAATAAATAAATGTTTCGTTATGTTGAGTTATGATTTTTTTTTTCGAAAAATTATCCGCCGAATATCCCTCGGACATTGATGAATGCCTCATAATTTCATGACAAATTTCTCAAGCTCGTTGCTTGGTAACAGCACTCAGCCTTCGGCTTCGTGCTGTTACCAAGGAACGAGCTTTCGATTGTCATGAAATTATCTCGTCTGTTATCAATGTCCTAGGGATATTATTACTGATAATGAAAAACGCTGTTGTTTCGGTCACCTTAGAACACTTTATAAAATCTTATTTTGTTCGTTTTTATCGTTTTGTTTACAAAACATTAATTTTTTCAAGGGTTTGTTCTGAATTGAATTACTTTACATTTAATTATCTGTTTATTGGACTATAACTCTTGTATAATTAAGGAATGTACAATATATTTGCGAAATTATCAAAATAATATCAGAGTTTCAAGACTGTATTAGCAAACTCAGAGAGAAATGCGAAAATACGTCCGTTCTTTACGGGAATAAAGAGGTAAGAGGGAGCAAGAGTTTTGTTTACTACCAAAAATGCGGTATATATTGTAGCGTTTTTAAATAAAACGAGCGGTTCGAATTTATATAAATATATTTATTTATAAGTTTACAGTTCGGTACTCTCTTATCAACTAAAACTCTACTCCTAATATCGTTACATATATATACCAAAAGTATTATACAGATTGAACCAATTTAAAACGGAACATACAATTTAATATATGTCTGTTTGAACTGCATTTGAAATAGTGGACCAATATAAAACTTTAAATAAATAAATCCATACCCGGTGATAGACATTGTATAAAATATCGTTCAACTATCTGTCTCCTTTAAAGGAAAGAGAAGCTTGCCTAATAGTCGGAGAGATAGAGCCGAAATTTTGAACTGATCAGTAATATGACATTTCTCTATTGGAATATATTCATTGTAACTGGGTTAAGACTTTGCCTTACAGGCGGACGCCCCTCGTGGTACAGGGGGTGGCTATACAGGGATGAAGTTGTCATTTTTTTCGGAAAAATTAACGATCGATAATATGGCTGAACATTTGCCCAGAATAAGATCTTGGTATAACTAGACGAAATCCCAAAGGGCGGACGCGAGAGTGGATACATAAGGGGTGGCGCGGACAGGGGCGAGGTTGCAATTTTTTGGGGAAAAATTAACGATAAGTAATATGTCCGCCATTTTCATGGCTCATTATTTAGCCCCTAAAAACTCTAAATATAAAAGGGCGGACAGCTGGGTTGGTACAGAGAGCCATAAAACGGGGTCAAATGTACCACTTGCCTGCGCATTTTAGGTGTCGGTAACAATTTTCAAACTGATTTTATTATGATATTTTTATACCGATTAATTTGAAAATTTGTATGCTCACTTCTGTTACTATTCTGAAAAGCGTCAAGTAGAGTTTTCCTCAAAATTTTCCAAAAAAATTTCCGTAAATGAAAATGTTCGTAATTTTTTGAGGTAAAATCTAATTTGTAGAATCCTTTTGATTTTCTGTCAGTTATACCATGATTTTTTTCTAAAAATTTTCAAACGATTTGACAACCTTTTGTTGGCCAACCACCTAGAGCGGAGTTGAGCCGAAATACATTGATTTCGTATGTTCCGTTTTAAATTCTTTCAATCTGTATACAAGAATATTCTGGAGTAGCCCACCTCTAATTCGTCTCATCGAAAGCGCATAGAACACGGGCGCTATTAAAATGCCAATTCTTGAGTTTTCTAGATTTATCCTTCTAAGAATTATGACGTATCGGAGATGGGCTATTTCGTTACAATATCTATAGAAATGGGGTTAGAGTCAGGAGCAGGAATTATTACTAATCGTTGGATTAAATAACTTTAGTAAGTTCTGAGGATTGGTTTTTAATATTGAACTTGAGAATATAGGATTTGATACAGCGAAAAATATAGTATTGTTTTTCAGATGTGGAGAATTGAACAACTTCTATTTCTACTTCCATAACCATCCAAAAAAGTATCTGTCAACGGAACTCAACATATAAAGCCGTAGTGATTTATCCCAAAGTATGAAAAAAAGTATTTTTTCAAGCACAAAAGTGTTTGGAGAATGTTTCTATTTTAATATAACAATACTAAAAACACTTAGTTCTCTCGTAGAGAATTAAATTATATCTTTACGTGATGTGCAGGGTATAAACCAGTGGAGACTAAATAGAAAAAAAGAATGGAAAAATCACATCAGTATAATGGCGGACATAAGAGTCGTTAAAATAACAAGGGACAAATTACCTAGAGATGAAGACCACGTAAGAGGTGGAGTGACAATCTTCCATAAAGGCAACAACCCACCAATGAACAAGCAAAATTCTTTATATAAAGGAAGTAGAAAAAGAACTGTCATTTATGTACATTCAACTTGACTTTTTACGTGATTACATGATTGAACTAGTCGATAGCTCAACGTTATGGATAGGAAATCACATCATGTATTTTTAAATTAACAAAAAGATAACATAACTGATAAAGTAGAATTTTTTATAATATAAACTCAACGGCTCATTCCCTTCCAGTTAGACAACCAGTATAGCAAATTCAGACTACATAATATATTTGCTTTAGACTGAATAATCCACATAGTATATCATTTGTATAAGGAATTACCTGTAAACTCATTTCATAATTTTATTTAACATACTTAATTCAATAATTACACCAAAATAATCATTTTCAAAAATAAATAAAAATAATTGCGAGATATAGCGGCTTTGATAGAAAACAAAAAAAGAACTTATCAAACGCGATTAGTTTCACAAGACGAGGTAAATAGAGAACTTTATGCTAAGTTATAGAGAAATGAATGGAAAAGGAATTGATGTTTTACCTCTGTAATAGTTTTTAACTTTTAACTTTTCGCTTCCAGGTGCGTTTAGTACAAGAATGAATTTAAGTGACAAACAGACTTCTTCTGCTCCTGAAAAGGCTGTCTATAAGGGTAGCTGAACCTCGACATAGACGCACATACAGATCGTCCAAAACAGACAACCATTCCGACAAATTATTTTTAGAAATTTTTGTAGGAAACTGAGACAAATGTTTCTGCTATGAATAGTATCGTATAAAAATCATTGTAATCTTCTGCCATAAAAACTGTGATAAATGTAATAGTGTTACTGTCATTAACAGCTATCTGTCTCTCTCTCACACACTCTTCCGTCCTAACCACCGAAAGGAGTGTAGTGTATTGTACGTCACCAAAGATCTCTGTCTCTGGCCACTTCTATCCATTCATCTAACATGTTGGATAACTTCTTCGTCATCTTCGATCTTCGACCTTCCGACACTCTGAGATAGCGCG